>NW_024038282.1:0-55222 GCF_016077235.1 Cyprinodon tularosa
CTGGAGGCCCTGTCTACTTTCTCCACCAGAGGGCGCACAAGATCTTCTGGGGGCATGAGCTGACTGCAACACCTGTCTTCCATCTGCTCATCAGGAAGCCCTATTTAAGGAGGAGGAGGCTAACACTTCCCTGCCAGAGTGTTTGCCAGTAATGGTAGAGCTAGACCTAGCCAAACAACCAGATCTGAATCTCTCACTTTTGTGAACCTGCCTGACCCTGTTTCTCTCTGCCTCACAGATTGAGTCCTGTCTGAAGATCTGAAATCCTGGAGAGTGATCTCTGTCTGGAATCTGCCTGCCTGCACTCAGTTAAGCCTCTGCCTTTGCCCTCAGCCCTCTGCCTGCCGACTAGCCTCTGGACCCTCAAGGTTCCCCCCCTGCAGCTCCGCTCCACCTTTGAGCAGGTAATAACTCCTACATCAGAAAAGCTGCAGTAAACCTGGATCAACACTAACCTCTCTGTCCTCCTCAGTGGTGTTCCCCTCGTGACCTGTCTGCAGAGCCAAGAACCAGTTCATTCTATCATTGTACATATTGTAAATAAACCTTTGAACTTTTTCCCTGACTCACGAGTGTTTCTGCATGTGGGTTAGACGCCTTGAACCCATCATGACATCATGAAGCCTTCATGGCATAGCATTCTGCTCTGTTCTGATCTGGGCAGGGTTCATCCCCTCCTACTTACAACAATGGAAAGCAGTCAGAGTCATAACAAATGAAACACACTTTCGTTAACAGTGACATGTTATGAATTTCCTTTCTGATTTGGTATTAAAAACTGACAGGGTCATCATAGTGGGAGATTTTAACATCCATGCTGACATTGAAGGCGATAGCTTAAGAGCAGCCTTTAATGCTATCTTAGACACTATTGGCTTTGTTCAAAATGTGAATAGTCCCACACATTCTCATCTTCATACTTTGGATCTTGTGCTGACATACGGCATAGAATGTGAAGAAATAACAGTATTTCCTCACAACCCTGTCCTCTCTGACCACTTTCTAATAACCTTCAGGATTACTTTAACAGAGTTCTCCTCCCCCAAAAGAAGGTTACATTTTAGTAGATCTTTATCAGATAGTGCAGTTATAAATTTTAAAGAATCTGCTTCACTTTCTCTCTCCTCTTTGTCGCTGAGCAGTGCTGCAGAATGCAAAAGCATAGCTTATTCCCCTTCACAGGTTGATGATTTTGTTGATGGGGTTGCTAGTTCTCTGCGTGCTGCCTTAGACAATGCAGCTCCTTTGAAAATGAAAACCGTTAAAAATAGAAAGCTTGCTCCTTGGTTTAATGCAGAGCTGCGTACTTTGAAGCAAAATGCTAGGAAACTGGAGAGAAAATATCGCTCCACAGGCCTGCGGGAGTCCTTCCTAGTCTGGAAAAATGGTTTACTGCTGTATAAGAGGACCCTTTGTAAAGCAAGAGCAGCATACTTCTCCTCATTAATAGAGGAGAATAAGAATAATCCTAGATTTCTTTTTAATACAGTTGCCAAACTCACCCAGAGCCATAGCTCTGTTGAACCGTCCATTCCACCTGCTCTTAGCAGCAATGATTTTATGGGATTCTTTATAAATAAGATTGATCTTATTAAAAATAAGATCATAAGCACTCCTCTATCCGCGATTGTACCTGAGGTAGTCATGGAATCTGAACCGGGTTTAGACTGCTTTGATCCAGTTGAACTCTCTGAATTAGCAAAATTATTGTCTTCATCTAAGCCTTCAACTTGTATGTTAGATCCAGTTCCAACCAGGTTATTTAAGGAGGCATTCCCTTTGATCTCCTCCTCCATTTTAGATGTGATTAATTTATCTCTGTTTCAGGGATATGTACCTAAAGCTTTTAAGGTTGCTGTAATTAAACCTCTGCTTAAGAAACCGTCTCTTGACCCAGATGACTTGGTTAATTATAGACCTATATCCAATCTTCCTTTCTTATCCAAAATTCTTGAGAAAGTAGTTGCCCAGCAAGTTTGCGATCACTTACACCATAATGAACTTTTTGAAGAGTTTCAGTCTGGCTTTAGAGCTCATCATAGCACTGAAACAGCTCTGGTGAAAGTCACTAATGATATTCTCATGGCCTCAGATAATGGACTTGTATCTGTGCTCGTCCTGTTGGATCTTAGTGCTGCATTTGATACAGTTGACCATAATATTCTTTTAGAAAGACTTGAACATTTTGTTGGAATTAAAGGAACAGCATTAGACTGGTTTAAATCTTATCTATCTGATCGATTTCAGTTTGTTCATGTTAATGATAGATCTTCAACATGCTCAAAGGTTACCTGTGGAGTACCACAGGGATCAGTGCTAGGACCAATTCTATTTACTTTATACATGCTCCCAATTGGTAGAATTATTAGACAGCATGGGATTAATTTTCACTGTTATGCTGATGATATCCAGCTATATCTGTCTATAAATCCAGATGAAGCTAACCCATTACATAGATTACAGGCATGTCTTGAAGACATAAAAACCTGGATGACTCTTAACTTTCTGCTTCTGAATGCAGACAAAACAGAAGTTATAGTCTTTGGACCAGAGTCTTTGAAAAATAAGCTGATTAGTCAGTCACTTCATTTGGATGGGATTAAACTGATTTCAGATAATAAAGTAAAAAATCTTGGTGTTGTTTTTGATCAGGACCTGTCATTTAAATCCCATATCAAAGAGGTTTCTAGAATTTCCTTCTTTCATCTGAGGAACATTGCAAAAATTAGAAATCTCCTGTCCAGGGGTGATGCTGAGAAACTAGTCCATGCATTTGTTACTTCAAGGCTGGACTATTGTAATTCTTTACTATCAGGAAGTCCACAAACTGTAGTTAAGAGTCTTCAGCTGATCCAAAATGCTGCAGCCAGAGTTCTGATGAAAATTAAAAAGAGAGATCACATCTCTCCTATCCTGGCTTCTCTTCATTGGCTTCCTGTTAAATCAAGAATAGAATTTAAAATCCTCCTTCTCACATATAAAGCCTTAAATGGCCAAGCTCCATCTTATATCAGAGATCTGATTGTTCCTTATGTTCCTAACAGAGCACTTCGCTCTCAATCTGCAGGTTTACTAGTGGTTCCTAGAATTTCTAAAAGTAGAATGGGAGGCAGATCTTTTAGTTATCAGGCTCCTCTCCTGTGGAACCAACTACCAGTTTTAGTCCGTGAGGCAGACACCCTGTCTACTTTTAAGGCTAGGCTTAAAACTTTCCTTTTTGATAAAGCTTATAGTTAGAGTGGCTCAGGTTATCCTGAGCTATCTCTATAGTTATGCTGCTATAGGCTTAGACTGCTGGAGGACATAGGGACCCCCATTTCATCATTCTGCTTCATTCTCTTTCTATTCTCCTATTCTGCAGAATCTGTTAGTTCAATCTCTAACCTTCTGCTCTATCTGCTTTTCCTCAGAGTAGCTTTGCCTTGTCTGTTCCTGTTTGGCTGTGACGTCATCCTGGAAAGAAACATCAGCTGTGCTGTGACTGGGTGGATGTGCTTTCTTCGTCCTCTGACATGGGAGCTGGCTCGGAGCTCGTCTGCCTGGCTGTGTGTTTCCTGGACGGGGCCGCCTATTACAGCTGCTTTTGTGTCTCTGCTTCCGTCTTCTTGAACCCAGTCGGCCTCGGCAGATGGCCGCTCACACTGAGCCTGGTTCTGCTGGAGGTTTCTTCCTGTTTAAAGGGAGTTTTTCCTCTCCACTGTCGCTACAAGCATGCTTAGTGTGAGGGATTGTATTGAGTCAATGAGTCGATGCAATCAACTGGTTTTCCTTAGATGGAGAACTTTGTATCAATTTGACTTTATGATCTGGTTGAACTGTGAAGTGCCTTGAGATGACATGTGTTGTGAATTTGGCGCTATATAAATAAACTGAATTGAATTGAATTGAATTGAATAAACCTTGAGAAAGAATCTGGTTTGTTATGGGAAGAAGCAATGTCTGGTCTACAAACACCAGCCTGGAGAGAAATGTGCGGCCTTGAGAGAGAAATAGACTGAGTGAAAACTTTTATAGTGAGTAAATATGAATATTAATATATAATAGAAGAAAGATAAAAATTTTCAGACAACACTTTCTAGTAGTGTATATGAAAGCTTTTTAGTAGTGTATATGAAAGCTTTCTAGTAGTGTATATGAAAGCTTTCTAGTAGTGTATATGAAAGCTTTTTAGTAGTGTATATGAAAGCTTTTTAGTAGTGTGTATGAAAGGTAAAGCTTTTCACCAGTTTTTATGAACAGTTCTCAGTACTTCGTATGAGAGCTTTTGAGTAGGTTATATGAGAGGTAAATGTTTTCATTAATGCAGACATTTTTTTAATCAGGGCCAAACTCAGCCTTAATGAGACACTTCCGAGCCTCGTATTTATTATGCAGCACTTTGCAACCAAAGGAAATGGGATATAATATAAAGTGACATGAATTCATTGCCTCAGTTTATATTATTTTCCTCTTCTCGTTTTATGTCAGATCTACCTGGGTTCTACTAGGTTGTGAAAGTCAACTGCAGCCATCTGTAGAGATCTGATCCAGGTCCATTCAACTGAACATGCCTCTCTCACACCCATGCATCACGCCTAGCGTTAGTATGATTCCACCATGGAAACATAACAACCGATTATTCACTAGGGCTTGGTATTGTTCAAAAATCTTCGGTTCCGGTACCAATACCGATACCTTCACTTCGATACCGGTTCCTGAACTATACTTTTTTCGATACCAGTTGTATAATATCAATTCAAAAAAAAAGAAAATTATACAACATCAAAAAGTACAAATCTTGATTTTTATTTTAAGCTCTGATTTTTCCATTTACATTTTTCCTCTTATATAAAAAAAAAAAAAAAACACCGAGCAACTTTCTGCTCTTAAATTATTTCCGTGCACGATGTTTTGCATTGCGCACTGTTGGCATCAGTCTTAATAAAGTGAAGCCGCACTTTTGACCTGGGGGGCATTTTAAAGGGTTTCGACGATCACAACCAGTTCACAACAGATACACACGAACCCTGGCCGTAGGCGTGACCACCTGTGTATTTTTCCTGGATGACGCAATCACGTTAAATGTTACAGCCAATCACCGAAACTTGGTACCGAAAGACCAGGCATGTTTCGATACTCTGTAGAACCGAAGCATTTCGGTCGGTACCATAAAAGAACCGAAGTTCGGTACCCAGCCCTATTATTCACCCTGACAAGTTTAATTTAAAGAGTCCCACACACAAAGAGGAGAAAGATAAAACTATCTAAAACAGGATGTGTCTGAAGTATAGTGTCATTGATCTGAAAGTCGTCATAGAACAAGAATGTTTGGGCCTTTTCACAGTAAAATCCATAAATCATATTCAACATTCATACTTGCTGTAGTACAGCTGCACTTGTCTTTGAATCAGATAAAAAAAAAAATCAAGATGTCCTGCTGATGCATTCAAAGGTTTTTACAAGGTGTGCCCAATGGTTGGATTAATGGACCATTTCTGTTTGCAGTGTCAAGAATGAGAGGAGCAAAATTATGCAAATTATGCTTTATTATACAAATAAAAAGTCCCTGCTGAAAAAAATACAATTTCTCAGGTTCAGTTATAGTTTTTTCCAGATGAAATACTGTCATTATTAATAGATCTGTGAAAGTAAAAGGCAGTTTTTATGTGACAGAACATAATTGTAAATAAATGAGGTGGGCGGGTTGGACTTTTTTGGAATTTTTTACAGTTTATATACAGTTTCTACAGTTTATTTTTGCCCGAAAAAAGCCAATTACATATGTTTTTTTAGTTGTCCAGCCACACTTAAACAACTTTCTTACTTTTTCTTTTGTTTCATTACATTGAAATAAAAATATATTAGCTCCTTATTTCAGACAAAGATAATCAAGGTGAATATGAAAGGAATTGCCCCCATGGTAAAATCAGTAAATAACTGTATTTTTTAGCTAATCTTAACTAATCATCTACCTACCGCAGCATATAAAGCGCAGATATAAGACAAATTCAAAAATAAATTGGTGAGGAAGTCACTGATGTCTCCGGCTGGACGGACACACCGCTTACATTTGATTCTAAAAGCTCTGCTGCATTTTA
The DNA here is from genome assembly GCF_016077235.1 of Cyprinodon tularosa. NCBI lineage: Eukaryota > Metazoa > Chordata > Actinopteri > Cyprinodontiformes > Cyprinodontidae > Cyprinodon > Cyprinodon tularosa. The sequence goes on from NW_024038282.1 coordinate 6,078, forward strand.
TTTTTCTGTTACACTGGCTGCTCAAAGGCTCCTTTTATGAGCCACCAGCCGTGCCAGATTGAGTATTCACAGGAACTCCCCCACCCTAATCCAACCTGGTAGTAAACGTAAATCTGTGGTTGCTGCTCTAACAAGCTCAGAGACAATTGCTGTTTAGCATAATCTATGTTCTGTATTCCTGAGCTTCTACCATGGGTGAAATACACCATTTATTGAATATTTTATTGTTTGTGGATGTCCAAGTCCTCCCCACTTGATATATACAGCTAATGCTGTTCATTTTGTTTCCTGTTTTAGAGTTTATACCTTACTTTAATTATCCAACATTTCTGTAGCTTGTTTGACTTTGACTCTAACATGCAGCTGGTCTCATAGATCATACTTAGACAACCAACTAAAGTATTTTAGTTTCACTTTTTTGTTGGTTTCTTGTGGCTTTTTGTTTGCTGAGGGAATGATAAGTGTTGGGATCTAGAGTTCTGTCCACCTTCCTCCAGCAGAGGGCGCCCTAGGTCTCTGAGAGTTGAAGCTGACTACCACACCTGCGGCTGATTTGCTCATCAGGGAGGAGCAGCATATAAGCAGCAGCAAGACTACTCTTCAGCGCCAGAGTGTTTGCCAGTTATGGTTAGCAAGCCAGAGCCAACCTGCATGTCTGATTCTCTGACTCCCCTGAAGATCTGACTTCTGAACCTAACCTGTTTTTGTCCTCTCTGCCTCCTAGGAAGAACTTGACTGAAAACCTGGAGCTCTGGAAGAGCCTCTCAACTGAAAACCTGCCTGCCTGCCTCTCAGTAACTAACCTGAAGATCAAACTGTCTGACTCTGCCTGCCAGCCTTCAAGAAGGAAACTTGGAGGAGCTCTGAACACTGACAAGTCTGAAGCCAAGTCCTGTTGCTGCCTAGCTCTCTGCTGCCGCTCTGTCTCCAGACCCTCTTGTTCCCTCCCTCAGCCACTCAGCCTGAACCTCAGAACAGTGAACCCCGTGTGACCAGCCCCTGATCTGTTTCCTGTATCTGATCCCTGCTCTGTGGTTTCCCTAATAAACAGTTAACTTTTTCTTCTGTCTCCTGGTGTTCTGCATTTGGGCTAGAAACTAGTACCCATCATGACAATAAGATCTGTGTGAATCACTTTTGTAGTTCTGAATTAGGCAGATCTTTTAGGATGTGAATGAGCAGAATATCGATATTTAGAGTTTATATATATTAAAAGAGATCCACTTTGATAAAAGAAAAATATTGACTAAAATTTCTTATTGCCTTGAATCCTTTTATCTATTGATTTCTCTTTGATAAGGTCTATACACTAAAGATGTTTGAGCGAGAAAACAAGCTTATTTAAACTTTTGTCTAGTTATGATGTCTTGGTATTAATCTACAAAATATCAATGCGAAGCCATTACAACAAAATAAATAAATCTTGTATTTACTCTTCTCAGGAGTAAATGAATGTAGCATTTATTTTCCAACCACCTCATAAAGAATTGATTTACAGTTGTCTTCTATTAAAGTGTATTTCACCTTTTTTACCACTCGAGGACAGAAAGCGGCATATCAACGGACCACATGGTAACATAAAGTGTAATCCTTAGATAACCTCTTCCCTGACAGGAAAGACAAGAAGATCTTTCAGGTTTAATGTTTATAAAGTGCAACTGTAAAGCCAAAATAGTTGAATACTTGCTCTTAATAGATGGTTAGTCGCTATTTCAGCTTCACTCACTGTGAAACACTAACTTCCACTTTGACATGTTTTTATGATCTGAGAAATGACCCATGATGATGCATGATATTTAAGCAATACCTGGCTGTTTCTATTTCTCCATTGACTGTTAGCTCTTGATTTGTTGAATAATTAATGAGCTCTGCTGTGTGAATTTGGATTACCCAACTGCAAGTGAATGAAGAGACAAATAAAAACATCGAAGGTGGTGGAAAATAACTCTAAGATGCTTTGTTTAGATATACTTTTATGCCATTAAACTCATTATTTCAGTTAATCGTTCTAAAACAAATTTTAACATATTGTGCTTATGTCTGATTTCTTAATTTTAGCGGGAATACCATTAATTTTAAATATAATCGATCACATATCTCAGGTAAAGGAAAAGTAGAGCATGTTGTATGTGGTAAAATAATTTTTGCTGTAGGATAAAGCCCTCGACCAAAAACAGTAAAAAAAAGGTACCCCTTTAAAAATACTATAAATAATAACAATACTATTATTAAAGCTCTAAAATTGATAAAGATTAATTGACATGTAACATCTGATATTAATTTTTTCACCTACCTGAGGGGGAAAGTCAAAGACTAAGGCACAACAATAAATACAAACTGAGAGGTAAGGTGAAATCAAAAATATGTGAGAGTCTCAAGAAAGGAGTTGATCACAGAATTGAAACTATGCGAGTTACACAACTGGCAAATCCATGCTTGTTCAAAGGTTAGCAAAATATATATATATAAAAAAAACTATTTGAATTATAAAAAGAAAATAGAAACTGAAAGAAAGGGATTTGAAGCTAAAAATATTAAATCTAAAACTGCAATAAAGAAAGGGAAAAAAGAGGAAAAACTCAATTATAAGCTTTTTCAAGCTGAGGGGAAGAATTTATATTAATTTCGTATTATTTTATGTTTCCTTTCTTAGTTTCTCAGATTATAAGGTAAAAATTTGACATTCAATATAAACTTATGTTTTTTTTCTGTTTTAATTTTTTCAGTTACAAGGTGATTTCTAAGTTTACAAACATTTTGACCCCTTTCTGACTACATAGGAATCAAACCCAGGACCTTCTTCCTAAAAGGCTACAAACAGTGTAAGCATGCAGCCCCAGTTTATAATTAATGTAAAAATATTAAACAAAATCTAAATCAAACCTTGATATATAATAGCATGTGAATATTTTTATGAATTGGTGAATGGCTGACTGTATTGTGAGGGACTATGGACCTTGGGCCGGACGAAATACTATAAATACTAATTAACTCATGCTGTTTAAAATTCTTCTTTTGGTACATTTCAAAAACTGTTACAAGTTGTGGAAAAACACCCATCTTAATTTGCATGCACATTATTTTATGAAGCATTTTTTGCTGCAGCCATGAAAGCCACACAGGAACAGAAGCTTCTGCGATGGGGTTTCTTCACTTTTGTGAATTTGAGGATGAAGTTACAGATATCCTGGTTCCCTGAAGTCCTTTCAATGCTTCTTGCAGCGCTTGGGATGTACTTGGTTTTGAGTACAGATGATCTTCCAAATTTCCTGATTCAGGTTTCCCACAATGATGGCTGACAAAAGCTTTTTCTCCTGTGTGAGTACGCAGATGGCGTTTCATATTTCCTGAATGGCGGAAACTCTTCCCACACTGATCACAGAGGAACGATTTTTCGCCTGTGTGAGTACGCAGATGGAGTTTCATATTTCCTGAATGGCGGAAACTCTTCCCACACTGATCACAGAGGAACGATTTTTCGCCTGTGTGAGTACGCAGATGGAGTTTCATAGTTCCTGATTGGCGGAAACTCTTTCCACACTGATCACAGTGGAACGGTTTTTCGCCTGTGTGAGTACGCAGATGGCATTTCATAATTCCTGATTGGCGGAAACTCTTCCCACACTGATCACAGAAGAAAGGCTTTTCGCCTGTGTGAGTACGCAGATGGCGTTTCATATTTCCTGAATGGCTGAAACTCCTTCCGCACTGATCACAGAGGAATGGTTTTTCTCCTGTGTGAGTACGCTGATGGCGTTTCATATTTCCTGAACGGCTGAAACTCTTCCCACACTGATCGCAGAAGAAAGGCTTTTCCCCTGTGTGAATACGCTGATGGCATTTCAAAGCTCCCCTGTCCTTCCTTGAGTTGTCCAGTGAATCAAGGTCTAGGTTTTCTACTTGTTGATGCACCTTATGACAAAGGTTATCTACATTTTTGTAAGTATCCATCTGTAAAGGAGCACAAAATATATAGAAAAGTCCATATACAAGTTTACCACTGCATATAGTACTTCTTTAGATGCCTCATTGTATCTGAAATCTTGATTCTTCATAAAAAAGTTAAAAAATGGATTGACTTACTTGTTCCAGAGCCATTTTGTTGTCTGCAGGAATTTCTCTTTTTGTTCAGGTTTGTGGCTTATTCTGCTCAGCGAAGCAAAATATATTCATTAAAAAACTTAGACATTACACAATGAAACCATTAAGTTTTAATAGTTGGAACTATACCACTAACAAAAGTCTTTTAAGACAAAATGCAAGATTTTCATCAATAAAAAAGCAGTTTCTCATTTATATACGTAGTTTGTCTGTGTCTTTCCGGCTGCACTGATATTAAGTCATTACAACTTGCTTACAGACTAAGTGCTGTTTTATGCCCATCCTGAAACAACCAGGATTGGAACTTAGGTCTCCCAAGTTCAGTGGTGGAAGAAGTACTCATCAGTAATACTCAAAGTCAGATTTTCCTGAGCAAGTAAAAGTTACTCGTTAAAATATCTACTCTAGTTAAAGTAGCAAAATAACTCACTTTTTGAAATACTTAAGTATTCAAAGTGCAAGCATTTAAAATACATAAGTATTCAAAAATACAAATTGGATTTTCTAATATAGTACATGTCTCTATAATTTTCAAAATAATTTTAAACAACCTTGTAACTATCAGAAACCACCTGATGCCTAAAACCACTGTGCTACAAATTCTACCCCGCCTGTAAAAAAATGTCAGCATTGAAATGCATCATGAAACAAGGACAGCTATTTTTTTTTATTATTTTTAATTTAAAAAGAGACCAAAAAGAAAAAAAGAGTTTCTTGAATCTCCTCACACTTTCATTCTGGCTTAAACATGTATATAAATATACTCTTTATCAGACGATATATTGTCCCAAAAGTTAGAAAATGTCTTTTGAAAAAAAATTGCTGTCCTAAAATCTGTGGGGGTTTTTGCTCTCTTGTTATTTTATGCAGGCCAGTTAGTTATACGTCTGCTTGTACGCCTACATTTGGCCAATCATGTATCAACGGTCATCTGTCAATCAAATTTTTTCGGTCATAGCATCTTAAATCAGACGTTGCAGCTATTATAAGAAAAATAAGAAATAAGAATCTTTTCCTTTCCCATTAAGTTCCATCCCAGTGTTCACGGGGATGGACGTCTGTGTCTCTGCGGTCGTAGAGCTAACAGAACTGGCAGCGTTGCGAGGCGAGGGCTCAAACATGTACAACTGTAAGCCTTCTACACCAAACCAAGCTTCTGCTGCCCTGGCGTCCTCTTCCACAACATCTTCATCCCCGCTTTCCTCCTCTAAATAAAGTATGTATGATGGAGGAGACTCATCCACGACCTCCGACACAAAACTCTCCTCCTCTTGCATGTTTCCACTGTCCATAGTGTTCCTTGACAGTGACCTTGCTAAGAGCTACTTGGTCCCAATGTAATTTCCCATTGGGAACCTACCAGCACTAAGTTGCTAACTGGTTAGCAAAATGCTTCCGACAATCCGGCCTCAACTAAACTTCCTTATGAACCTTCCCCCACAACAGTCCCGCCCTCTTGATAATCGACTAGTCACATTAACTTTATTCACTCGTTGAAAGTTGGGCACCACTTGGGAGAATTCGGAAATGCAACGATTTGAACTGCCACTTCCCTACGACTTTAATTACATTTATAATGTATACTCTGAAATGTAGATGACTGGAAGTAAGAAGTACCCCCACAAAAAATATTCAACCAAAATAAAGACACTAAAAAAAGTACTAAAGTACACTAATCAAGTTATTGTAATTTGTTACCTTCTACCACTGCCCGTATCACAGTCAAAGACAAAAGGCAGTTTACTATGAGCACAATGACTATTATTTATAGTAGGCTACATTTAGATATTAAATTATTTCATCCCTTTTTAGTTGTATTATTTATGATGTTTTTTACAAACATTAACAATTTCATCTGCAAACCACAGTGATTTTCTTACCTTTTATGCTGCAAAGTTAACCTCTTTCACCCTTCTCTGCTTTTGATGATGAACAGTACAATACTTTTTCAAGTAATGCAAGTTTGTTATTTCACTGTAACCATGGGGTTACCTGAATTGAAAGTTCCGAAGTGAATTTTAAAAATAAATACATTTTCAAAACAAATACATTTTTAACTGTAGCTGTTTGGTTTTTCAGAGGTGGAAAGAGTACTAAAAAATTGTAATTGAGTAAAAGTATCTTTACTTTGCCTAAATTCTAGTGAGAGTAAAAGTAAAATTACCCATCTCAAAATTTACTCAAGTAAAAGTACAAAATTACTTCATTTAAAATGTAATTTGAGTAAAAGTTACTTAGTTACTTTGAGTTATTTAATGCAAAAAAGGATGAGTCATGAATCGAATTGAGCACAAGGTTTTAATCAATTTCAAGGCGTATTTTAGTGGACATCCACACTTGCAAAAGATCAGCTGGGCTAAGGAACATACTTCCTCACAGCACAAGGACAGTCACAACCTGTACCATAAAGTGCAAACTATTTTCAATCCTACTGTCCAACAATAAAGAAATTTAAACTACATTTTAAAGTATTCAAAATGCACTCAAAATTAATTGCCCAAAAGATACCAGAAATCAAACTAAAATGCAACAGGATCCCACTGTTATTAAATAAAATGCCACAGGATCCCACTGTTCACAATAAAACAAAATTCTCACAGGATCCACCATTTTAAAAGATGGTGCTCACAGGATCTAACTTCAAAATACAGTGTAAACAGAAACCCACAAAACTGCCCCAAATCTACAACTTTAGACCAGTAAAGCTCTTGTTCAATTTCAGCAGTAGCTGATTTTCAAAGTTTTTTGCTGTAAGTTTTGCTCTCTTTGCTGTGAAGAGCAACCCGGCTGAACTAAAAAGCCTCTCACAGGCAGCTGAGGCTGGCAGGCCTGTGTTGAGTTTCAGAGACAGCTTCTTAATGTTTGGGAAGGAGTTCAACAGGTTAATGCTGAACCTGAAGTTCACAGAACACCAGAGAGAGATGGGTGGGGGAACTGGATGAGTGCGAGCAGGAGGAACTTCAGGAACTTAAGGTCTATGATGAAACCATCAGAACATTCTATTTTATTTATCGCCACATTAAGAAAACATCAATACCTGTAATGCTTGCATTCCCAACTCAGTCATACTTTTGATACTAACTAGCTAATTCTAAGCAACTGCTAACAAGCCAAGAGCTTGCTTATACATAAATAATAAATAAACCGTTTGGGATGTCGGAGACAAAAACTTACCGCCACATGTTTTCGTAAATTGGATGTTGATGTTTTAAAAGCCAAAAGCTCAGTTTTGCTGGCCAGGTACATGTTACTGCATGTCACTGAATTATCACATTGTTCCCTTTTGTGCATTTGAACACAAATAATCCGTCCAGATATATGGCCAAGGGTTTTTCTGGCTTTCGTCTCCAGAATGTGTTTCATTATCTATACTCTCTACGTCGTGATTAGCAACTGCCATCTTCCAAAGCGCAGCACTGGATTATGAGATAATACAAAGGGTAATTGCAAGGCAGGGTCGCGAAATAAGTTTCGGTTCCATGACACAGGGGTTTAAATTTCCAGCCGCATTAAATTTTTTCCCCAGTATTTTTTAAAATGTTTTTTTACTCAGTAATGTGAGGAGATTCAATGTAGCGAAGTAAAACTACTTAGGTTAAAATTTACTCGAGTAAAAGTAAAATTTCATATTTCAAAAACTACTCAGAAAATTACAAATTACTCACAAAAAGTACTGAATTACAGTAACATGAGTAAATGTAATTTGTTACTTTCCACCCCTGTGGTTTTTATTATGCTTAAAACTATTTCCAGATGTAAAGGAAGAGATGGGTTTCAGGCACATGATTTTGTTAGAGAGTGATTTCACATGGCGAACAGGAAGCAAACTGTCAATGGAGGCAACCCTTGCAGACAACCAGTATATTAAGGATTTAGATATGGTTTCATGACAATTAATAAAACCACAAATGTGTTGTATGTGACCAGTATCTCATAAACCTCAATGTATGCCGACAAGCAAAGCCATAGAAATTACAACATATCGGGTCCTTCCTCCTTCCACCCCTTACAGCACATGAAAGCCTATAAGTACATGAATTAACGTATTTGCTCACTTAATGGACTTTGAGGCAGTAGGCTATCTGGGGCATCACTGCCCACCAACCAATAACGAGTGAGGATCAAGCATGTTCAAAGAATAAAGAGAAAGGGGGAAAACATGAAACTTACAGCCTCTTAACTTAGCCAGTTACCAATCAGTAGCAAATTATTTTTATATCTCAAATCAAAAGTACCTTTTTTCTATAATGTAATGTTTTTTTCCCCTCTTCATGAATCAGTTATGTTCTTTTTATCTGGTAAATTCTACAGTTTAACATTAAATGCTCCACTGTTTTACTTTTCACAGATTCTACTGGTTTATCTCCCTGTTTCATGTTTTCTCATTATATGTCATGTTGAATGAAGTACCATGTGATCACACTGTATTGTAGTTATTAAACTTTTCTCTATTCTTTTTCATCCAAAATTTCTTCTAATTTATCCTACTTTTCTATGTATTCTTCCAAGTCGTGTTTCTTGAAACCTTTTTGCTGTCTATCTTTAATTTTCCTTTTAATATTGCTTCTAACCTCTAACTTATTAAATGTTACCATTATAGAATTAACACTCTGGCTTGTTGAGTCTTAGGCCCTTTTCAATTTATTTGAATGGAATGATCTTCTGTATTGGTTTGTCTGACACTGGATCTAGGGAAGGCTCTTAATGAAGACACTTTGATGTTTTAAAATCTTCTGAAGAGGATGTTCACTGTTGTCAATAATCGTCTTCACTTAATGACGAATTCTTTTTTGTGAAATAATCTCCAGCAGTCTCTAGATAAGTTCCTAGAACAGAGACAACACAATACATATTCAGCAAAACTGCTAATATCTAAACATAAATATAAAAAAAATAATAAATGTATTAAAATAAAATATTAAAAACTATTAAGAGACTTGAAATGCAAAAATACATTTTCAGTCTATTCATCACATGACCTGGTAACTGTATAGCATAAGTGCTAATATTGTGATATAAAAGTTTGATAAACATCGATATTAATAATTTGAAATGCATACCTAGAAACTATTGACCAAAAATGCTAATATTTCTATATAAAAATTAATAAAAAAATATTGAAGATTTAAAATGTAAAAATAAAAGGTATAACTTTTGTAGACGATGGAGTACTATGATCCAACATTGATTTTGAGTCAATAGTTAAAATGCTAATATTTCTATTAGTGCTGTCAATCGATTAAATTTTTTTAATCGCGATTAATCGCATCAATGCCTGAATTAACTCGCGATTAATCGCATTTTAATCGCAAATTTTTTTTCTGATTGAAAATCATTTAAATACTCTCGATGACATACAAAAAAATACATACAGGCTAGGTTTGTGCCAATGTTCTTTTTTTTAAATGAGAACAGGTCACAGATACTGATTTATGCCATAGAAACATATGGCAAGAAGATGGCATGTAGCAAAAAATAACAAATATGTAGCCAAAAGAAAAGGCCCTGAAAACAGGCTGATGTAAAAGACAGTCTTTACAGTTAATACAGTCTTTTGAACAAAGACAAGCATTTTACCCTACTGCTATAAAATGTAGTACAGTTAACATTAGATGTTAATTAACCAAGATAATAATGAACAATTTTCAATCAATACATCAAAATCAATAGACCGACATCACTAGATGGAGGTAGTCTATGAAAGTTACTTTTCAGACTCTTAACAAAAATGAGAACACACAGACACACCCACCCACACACACACACGATACCGACCTGTGACAGCAAGAGTGCCGTAGCAGATTCCATTTCACCTCAGTAATCTGTTTTTTCAGCGTATTTCAGGTTGCTACTAGTTACCAGACACTCAACTTGTTTGTTGGTAGTGGGGCTTACAGAAAAGGCACTAGCGTCACCCAGTGTATGAGCGTCTTTTTTCCTTGAGGAGCTCCGCTCTTGAAGCCTATGAGAAATGCATAGACTGGGGGAAAATAGCCCCGCCTTCTCGCAGGCTGCAGCGGGATGTACTTGGAAAATTTTACCATAAAACCACATAGCGTTAATCTCACGTTAAAAAAATTATCGCCGTTAAAATGGCCTTGCGTTAACGCGATAATAACGCGATAATTTTGACAGCACTAATTTCTATATAAAAATTAATTAAAAAACAAAGCCGTTGAAAAATACACAAACATATTTCTGTAGAACCAGTTTCTCTTTCATTTATTCACATAACAGACATTTCCAGTTTTTCTCATGGTGTTGGGATCCAGAGGCTTGCCCACCAGAGGGCCCCGAGGATCCCTCTCTGATGGTTTGTTCTTCGGTTGGGATCTGGGGTGCTGTCTACCTCCCTCCACCAGAGGGCGTACTGGATCTCCTGAAGTTGGAGCTGACTTCACCAGCTGCTTCTCATCTGCTCATCAGGGGACCAGTACTTAAGTGGGCTGAGGACCACACTCCGGTGCCAGAGTGTTAGTTAGTCACGGTACAGCAAACCCTGAGCCAACCAGCCTGTCTGATTCTCTGACTTCCCTGAAACCAGAACCTGAACCTAATCAGTTTTTGTCTTCTCTGCTTCTAGGAAGAAACCTGACTGAATCCTGGAACTCTGGAAGAGTTTCCCTGCTGAAATCTGCCTGCCGGCTCTCAGGAGCTCATCTAAAGGATCTACTGTCTGAACCTGCCTGCCCTCAAGAAGTGGATTGGAAGAAACTCTGGATCAGAAACACTGATTAGTCTGAAGTCGAGTCCTGCCGTTGCTCAGCCCTCAGCCTGCCGTCAGCCTCTGAACAAAACCCTAAAGAACAAAACCTAAGTCCTCTGCCTGCCGTGAGCCTCTGAACCCTCCTGGTTCCCTCCCTCAGCTGCTTAGCCTGAACCACATCACAGAGAACCCTGTTTGATCAGTTCTGGATCTGATCCCCTGCATGAGCCTGAGATATTCGTTGTTCTCTCAATAAACTGTTGAACTTTTATTACAGTCTGTGTGTGTGTTCTGCATTTGGGTTAGGACCCTGAACCCAGTCATGACACATGGGTGTCTTCGATGTCCTTTTCCCCATGAGATGGTTATACAGTCTTATAGCTCCTGTGAGGAAGGATCTGTGATAATGCTCGCTGGTGCATTTAGGGTGAAGCAGTCTGTTACTGAAGAAGCTGGGATGGGAGACATTATCCAAAAGAGATGTTTAGTTAGGGTCCTTTTGTTTCCCACCTCCAGCACCGAGTCCAGAGGGCATCCAATCACAGAGCTGGCCTTCCTGATCAGCTTATCCAGCCGCTTTCTCTCAGCTACAGATAGGCCACTGCTCCAACACACAGCTCCATAGAAGATGGCTGATGCCGCAACAGAGTCAAAGAAGGTCTTTAGGAGCGCCCCATGCATTCCAAAAGACCTCAGTCTCCTCAGCAGGAACAGTCTCCTCTCACCCTTCTTGTAGAGAGCCTAAGTGTTGTCATTGTCTGTTCCCTGGTGTTCACCGGTGCCAGTGGGGTGGACCTGCTTCTCCAAAGTCCACCACCAGCTCTTTAGTTTCCCCTTCATTAATCAGGAGGACCTTCTTCCGGTTCCAGTCGATGAGCTCATGTCAAAAAAGGTGGAGAATGCAAGTTCACACAGCTAGGTAGTGGGGAAATGATCAGCCACATGTGAAAAATAGTGCTCAAACCTCTTTTTTAATGTCTAAAGGAGTGAAGCAGAGCAGACTGACGAGCAGAAGCCAGCAGACATGGAAGAGCAGCAGTGTCTTGGGAGAAAATCCAAAGTCAGTGTCGATGCAGGAGCAGATTTCCAGGCTAGAAGATCAGAGATCCAAAGAGGTACCACAGGGAAATCCAAATAGCAGTAGGAAGACAGGTCAGGCAAAACAGATCAGAACAGGGATAAGCAAAACTCAGTCCACGGGCAGAAACTAGTCAGGATCAGGTAATAAGAAACACACTGGGTATGCTAGAGAACTCTCACACATGGCTCAAATAATCTGGCACTGATGGCTGGAGACAAGCAGTTTAAATAGGAACTGGAATAGGTGGATCTGATGAGGGAGAATTAAAACTGGCCAGAGATAGGTAGGTGGAAGAAATGAACCAATAATCCAGTCCTCAGTGCCAAGATCATTACACAACTATGGGCCGGATTTATCCAGATTTATCCAGGTGATTTAACAAGAGCGATTGCGTAACTGTGGCAGGTGCAAAACTGTTGGAGACGGCCTATTTAAATGATGGTTTTGCGCGTTTTGTGGTTTGCGGCAAAGTAGTTTGTAGTTTGTGCAAACTAGTGCATTAAGAAATTTTAATCTTACAGTGACACCCCCACCCAATCCCCCCAAAAAATTATATATATATATATATATATACACTCACCGGCCACTTTATTAGGTACACCTGTCCAACTGTTCGTTAACACTTAATTTCTAAGCAGCCAATCACATGGCAGCAACTCAGTGCATTTAGGCATGTAGACATGGTCAAGACAATCTCCTGCAGTTCAAACCGAGCATCAGTATGGGGAAGAAAGGTGATTTGAGCGACTTTGAACGTGGCATGATTGTTGGTGCCAGAAGGGTTGGTCTGAGTATTTCACAAACTGCTGATCTACTGGGATTTTCACGCACAACCATCTCTAGAGTTTACAGAGAATGGTCCGAAAAAGAAAAAACATCCAATGAGCGGCAGTTCTGTGGGCGGAAATGCCTTGTTGATGCCAGAGGTCAGAGGAGAATGGCTAGACTGGTTCGAGCTGATAGAAGGGCAATAGGTGACTCAAATAACCACCCGTTACAACCAAGGTGGGCAGAGGAGCATCTCTGAATGCACAGTATGTCAAACTTTGAGGCAGATGGGCTACAGCAGCAGAAGACCACACTGGGTGCCACTCCTTTCAGCTAAGAACAGGAAACTGAGGCTACAATTTGCACAAGCTCATCGAAATTGGACAATAGAAGATTAGAAAAACGTTGCCTGGTCTGATGAATCTCGATTTCTGCTGCGACATTCGGATGGTAGGGTCAGAATTTGGTGTCTACAACATGAAAGCATGGATCCATCCTGCCTTGTATCAACGGTTCAGGCTGGTGGTGGTGGTGTCATGGTGTGGGGGAATATTTTCTCGGCACTCTTTGGGCCCCTTGGTAACAATTGAACATCGTTGCAACGCCACAGCCTACCTGAGTATTGTTGCTGACCATGTCCATCCCTTTATGACCACAATGTACCTAACTTCTGAAGGCTACTTTCAGCAGGATAATGCGCCATGTCATAAAGCTGGAATCATCTCAGACTGGTTTCTTGAACATGACAATGAGTTCACTGTACTCAAATGGCCTCCACAGTCACCAGATCTCAATCCAATAGAGCATCTTTGGGATGTGGTGGAACGAGAGATTCGCATCATGGATGTGCAGCCGACAAATCTGCGGCAACTGTGTGATGCCATCATGTCAATATGGACCAAACTCCGTGAGGAATGCTTCCAGCACCTTGTTGAATCTATGCCACAAAGAATTGAGGCAGTTCTGAAGGCAAAAGGGGGTCCAACCCATTACTAGCATGGGGTACCTAATAAAGTGGCTGGTGAGTGTATATATATATATATATATATATATATATATATATATATATATATATATATATATATATATAGCCCTGCGATGGACTGGCGACCTGTCCAGGGTGTACCCCGCCTCTCGCCCATTGACTGCTGGAGATAGGCACTAGCACCCCTCGCGACCCCACTTGGGACAAGCGTGTAAAGAAAATGGATGGATGGATGGATATATATATATAAACTTTGGCAACCTTTATTCCCTAAGGTGGTATGTGGCTGAATTTCTACTTCACTGCAGTAAAAAAAACAACAAAAAAAACAGGTGTTTTGTATTGGCCTGTAGAAAAATGCACATACCAAATGGCTCACAAGAAGTGACTGTGGATAAGATGACTGCGCGCACTTCTGAAAAACGAGATTGGGAGATCCCAGATGCAAAAAAGTGCAATGTTGCAAGGAGTTTTGTGATATCTGGTATTGCATGGGTCCTCCTTGTGGCTGGCTCCAAATCCATTCCGAGTTCCCCCAACAGCTCCAAAATGGCAATGCTGGATAAACGATATTTTTTGATGATCGTTTCCTCGTTCATTCCAAAAATATTCACACGGAGTGAAAAAATTCGTTCTCTGCGTCTCCTTGCTTCATTTCAATGTCTCCTTCTTGCCACAATAACCGCTGCCATGTGTGCACAATTACGCATACAGACCATTTGCACCTTCTTTTGAAACGTGTTAAATATAGAGTCAGATACCGTTAGCAAAATTGCTTTCAGGTTTGATAAATCACTTTGCGAGTGCTAAATTAATATATTTACATGTTCTCCTCCCACAAGACGCAATTTTGCATAATATTGCATATTCATTGCAGAAAAAGTACTAAATGGATAAGAGGCGCTATTTAGCACGTTTTAAAGACCAAATCCTTTTAGCACGCTGTTGATAGATCAGTTTGTACATTTTTTAGCGTGCGCAGTGAAATAGCTCACGTTTTTATACACGCAAACCTTTGATAGATCCGGCCCTATGTCTGCAACTTAAGCCAGCATGCCGCACCATCTCTAATCTGTGAGCCTGTCTGTATGTGAGACCATGCATTATCTTGAAAGTTCCAAAAGCTCTTCCTGAAGCTCATAAATCCAGGAAAGACTTTCCCCCGGGACAACCAACGTACCTCTGGATCACCCTTTGGTGATAGGCTCCTATTTCAGCACACAGCTGGGACAAAAGGTGAGATTTCAGTTGACTTAATTTGTTGTAATTCACCATCAGCACAGCCTGATCCAGCACCAAGCTCATTTCAGGGGGCCTCTCTGCATAGTGCAGTGCTTTGTAGAAATGTCTGGGTTTTCTGATCTTACCCGCGCAACAAATCCTTTCATTCTGCCAGTCATTCATGCAGCACCATCTGTGCAAAGACTGACGCACATATTCAAACTCAGAGTTTTCTCTTTTAGTTATCAGTTAACTTAAATATTTCTTCCCCTGTTGTAAAGCTTTTCATTTATTTGCATGAGAAAAATGTCTCTGAGTCATCATCAACATATCTAACGTTTGCCACAACTTGGAGAGTCCCACTTATGTCAGTAGATTTGTCTATTTGAAGGGAGAATCTACCTTACAGCTACCTTAAAAGCCTGAGGTATATATCCCTGGAACAGGGATAGATTAATCACTTCTAAAATGAAAAACATTCACCTGTAACTCCACAAGCAGGCTTGTCTTAATTCTCTAAAGGAATGTTGTAACAGTTACTGACATCTAGTGGTTAGGTTGGAGATTGCAAATATCACAATATTCCAACTGCTTTTAAAGAACGAGCTAAAAATACTTTTTGGATCAAATTTCAATCTTTTAAGGAGTTTCTCATATATATGATCTTCTAAGTATTTAAATTATATTTTCTCCTTTATTGGTTACCTTTTCATTTTCTCTTCATTAGTCACTTTCAAGGTGAATCTATGTAAAATCATTCTGTAACTCTTACCGTATTTTCACGACTATAAGGCGCACCTAAACGTCTTTTTTTCCCTCAAAATGTGGGGTGCGCCCTATGGTGCGGTGCGCCCTATCTGCGGACATTGTTGAGACCACCATGAGTATGTGACAACCTTTAAGGGGGGAGTGTGGGCGTGGCTTGTGTATAAAAGAACAGGTATGTGCTTTATGCAAAACATTGTTGTCTTAACAACCCTGAAATTGGCAAAGAGACACGCCTATGAAGCCCAGTTTAAACGGAAGGCTATCAGCTACGCAGAGGAACATGGAAATCGAGCAGCTGCGAGAGAATTCAATATAAATGAATCGATGGTTCGCAAGTGGAGGAAGCTGGAAAACGAACTCCGACTGGTGAAGAAGACGCAGCTGAGTTTCCGCGGACATAAGGCGAGGTGGCCCGAGTTGGAGGAAAGACTCGAGCGGTGGATCGTGGAGCAAAGAACGAGTGGGGCCAGCGTTTCAACGGTCACTGTTCGACTAAAAGCAGTAAAGCTGGCGGAAGGAGGAAGGAGGTCCATCGTGGTGCTTCCGTTTTATGAAACGGTGCAATTTTTCCATCCGGGCCAGGACTACAGTTGCTCAGCGACGTCCGGCGGATTATCATGAAAAGCTGGCGAGCTTCCACTCCTTCTGCAGCAAACACATCGCTGACAAAGTCATCCAGCCAAGCCACATCACCAACATGGACGAGGTGCCGCTCACTTTCGACATCCCGGTGAATCACACCGTGGAGAAGAAGGGGACCAGCACTGTAGCGATACACACAACGGGGTATGAAAAGGCGTCGTTTACTGTGTGCTTGGCTGCCACGCAAATGGACAGAAACTGCCGCCTATGGTGATTTTTAAAAGAAAGACTTTGCCTAAAGAGGCTTTCGCAAAAGCCGGCATCATTTCCAAGGAGCCGCCCGGCACGGAAAGTGACTCTGACAGCGAAGAAGAAGGGGAAACTGGCATGTCGGATTTAGCGCAGCTGTTTAATTCAGAAACAGAGGATGAGGACTTTGAGGGGTTTGATTAATACTCCTATAATAAATACTTGAATAAAGCACAATCTTACTCAGTTTTGCTCCCGCTCTATTTTTCTACCTGAAAACTTAATTCAACAGCAGCCTCTGGGCCGCGGCGCATCCGGCCTCACCTCGGCAGGTGTTTTTTCATCTAAATAATCTAAATCTTTTTGAGTGAGAAAGTCCACCTGAAAATTTAATCATTGCAGTCAGTTCATCCAGATTATTATCCTGCCTATGTTTTAAGTTAATTTATGCGTCAATAAACTGTATCAGAGGAGTAATCACAGCCCTGTGTCATCAGCGATGTGTCTCTCACGGCCGGTTCCCAGGTTTGAATAATACTTTGTAATAAATACACCTTGCAGCTTTATTTGCTGTGATCAGTGGGAATAAAGTAGTTTTAATATGTTTTTAAGTGGGAAAATCCACCTGAGAGGACATGTACCTGTATATAAAAAACGCGCCCTATAGTCCGGTGCGCCTTATGTGTGTGTTAAATACAGAAATGGGACACATAACTGAGACTGCGCCTTTTAGTCCGGTGCGCCTTATGGTCGTGAAAATACGGTAATTTCCTGAAAATGAAAGAAATTGCACTCATTCACTCTTTTTGGAGCTCATGTTATTCTATTAGGTCATTAACTGTGTTTTGAGGGGAAAAAAAAACAAAATTGTAATTTCTGAAAATTGCGCTCCCATCTGACAAAAAGATTAAGGTAATGATGAAGCTAAGAGACAATATATTTCTGCAACATCTGAAACAGAAGTTTTATAATAAGTAACAATCTTAGCATTTGCTTCCAGCTCAATCCAAACCTTTTTCTATTATCATCCATATTCAAGCTTCTCCACATCATTATTTCGGACCTGCCTGATGTGTTCCTTGATTTTCATGATGCAGCGCGATTACAGCGCTTTAAGCAGACCTCTGAGACAGGGGCGTCAGTTGATCTAATACAATACAGGGGCACAGTAGGGCACCAAATGATATGCGAGCGTGCAATGCACACAAGCAAAAACTCTTTGGGGCAATTATTTATTTTTTTAAAAAGCATGGACAAAGATAATCAATGCAAGCACGTGAGCAAATATTTTATAGCACTTATTATAAAGCATCATAAATGAGTTGTACAACCAGATTGTTATTTTCTGCATCATTAAATAGACATAGCACATCTTTAGCATCCTTTTCGTGTTATGTTCTACAAAATAAACCCCTGTTATTTTTACCTTAACTGCCATCAAAAATGAAATAGCAATAGCAAAGAAGTATCGGTAAAAGGGAATCAGAAATGTTGATAGCTTACAGTCTTTGCTTGTCCATTTTAATAGCAGTTTTCAGAACTCCTGTTTGACTTAGAATAAACAGGTTTTTGTTGATAAACTGTATCATACTTCAGAATAAAATATTATTTGGAGATCCTAACATTGGTTACTTGCATTTCCACAATCCAAAACTATCTCCTGCAGGTTTATAGAACTGTAATCAGAGGCTTTCGCCTGTTTTAGTGTAGATATTTAGTTTTTTCATTTGGACTAGTTTCGTAGCCTAATATAAATTTTGGTAACCGCCTTATTCTAGCATTTTTTTTTTTTTTTCCCGCACTCCAAGCACACAAATACAGACTAGAAAACAAGCAATCAGAAAGAGAAGGCTGAAGTTAAGGCAGAAAAATTAGAGAGTGGAGTTAAACAGCACAGTTAATGCGCTGCTACGTGTAAGGTACAGGAAAGACCAGGCAGCTGCAGCTACCAGGCAGAGGAGCTGCGAGAGGAAAAGAAGCCACTGCTGCAACAACGCTGAATTATAAATTATAAACATGTTGTTCACATCGAATTATTGGTAGGGACAAGTAGGTCGATCCAAACTTTTGGTAGGGACATTTCCCTATGGTCCCTATGCAAACCTACGCCCATGGGTGAGCAGAATATTTCCTCAGGGCGCACCAGAGCTGCTGCAGAGTTTTGAGAGATGAGCTGGGAAAGTGGAAAATACATTAAAAAAATCAGTACCCCAGTGTGAGGGACCTAACTTAAATAAGGACAAAATGTGTTATTTTAATTTTAATTCATTTAATTTAATTTGTTAACCGTTTAATGTTAGGGTCAGGTGGGCCATTCCTCCCAACCACGCCTCCCCAGGTCTCACTGTCATTGCCCACATGAGTGCTGAAGTCCACCAGAAGAACAAGGGAGTCCCCAGGAGGGGCACGCTCCAGTACCCCCCTAAGGACTTCAAAATGGACAGGTAATCATAATGGGTCTTTGTGCTTCTCTTTGTCTGGTCCCTCAACTAGGACCTGTCTGCCTTAGGTGACCATCCTAGGGACATAAAGTCTCAGGCAGCATAGTTCCTAGGGTCATTGGGACACTCACCCTCCACATGATATGGTGGCAGCCGAGTGAAGGGGGGACTTGGAATGTAATTTTAAATATAAGTTGAACATGCATAAAAAAACAAATCTTTCAAAATGACTATTTGTTTCAATTGTTCAGTAATCTAGATTTAAACCTTGCCATCAATACAGATCCAATATACAACAGAGAAATGTAGATATTTTCATTACATTAAAATGTTAATTTAGTCAAAAATTGAATATTTTTAGAAAATACAATTCTTGATTTTGGACATTTCTGTCATTTTTAGTGTTTTTTTAGTTTCCTGTCAGTTGTATGTGTCACGTCTTTGTCATGATGGGTTCACTAAAAGCGACCCAAGTATGCAGAACACCACTGACGGACATAGGGATGAAAGTTTAACAAGTTTATTTTGCACAAGCACACAGAATGTACTGGTTCAGGTTCGGGGCCTGGATACTGGTTCACCGGAGTCTGCGTGAGAGACAGTTCAGTTAGCGTTGCCAACAGAGGTTTGAATTCCAGAAGCTTACTGATTGTACCTTGAGGGTTCTTGAGGTTTAGCTTTGGGAGAGTCTCTGTTGGATCTGGAGAGGGGTTTATCAGCAGAGTCCGCTAGCTGCTTCAGCGTCTCACTTCTAGACATGCACAGACCTTGGCCTTGGGTTTTCCAGTTCTTAGCCCTGAGCTGCTTGGAGGTTCTCTAAGGTTCTTCAGGTTTGGCTCAGAGGGTCGGCTCGGCAGGTTAGCTCTTCCTGAGCTTCACAGAGGAGACACTGTTTTCCTGGAAGACAGAGACAATGGTTAGAATCCAGGCTGGATTCAAAGTCATAAAGTTTCACTGAGGATCTAGGCTTAAGCGCTGACCAACTGGAACAACACTGCGGCGTTGAGGCAAGGTCTGAAGACCGCTTAAGTAGTGGATCCTCTGATGATCTTGATGAGCTGCAGCTGTGCAGGAGGTTCCCTCAGAGGATCCACGGCGGACTCTGCTGGAGAAAGGTGCAACTTCTCCAGCTCCCAACAGTACCCCCCCCTCAACGACCGCCCCTTGGCGGTCCGGAAGAGGTCGAGGGGCAGGAACGCTCGTACTCCTCGATAAGGGCAGGATCGAGGATGTACGAGGCCGGAACCCACTGGTGATCCTCCGGTCCGTAGCCCTCCCAGTCGACGAGGTACTGCCATCCACGACCTCGTCAACGGGAGTCCACGATGCGACGGACAGTGAAGGCCGGATGACCATCGACCTCCAGGGCGGGTGGTGGGGAGTCGGACGGTGGGCACAGAGGGCTCGAGGAGACAGGCTTGACTTGAGACACGTGGAAGGTAGGGTGGATTCGGAGGGACTGAGGTAGTTGGAGACGGACGGCTGAAGGGTTGATGACTCGGGTGATCTTGTAGGGGCCGATGAACCTAGGAGAGAGCTTTCGAGACATCCCCTTGAGGGGAATGTCTAGAGTGGACAGCCATACCTCCTGGCCCTCAATGTACTCGGGGGCGGGACGTCTCCTGGAGTCGGCGAAGCGTTTAATGGACTCTGATGACTGGTTGAGGGTGGCGATGGTTTCCCTCCAGATTCTCTGGCAACGGCGGATGTGCTGGCTTATGGACTGGACCGAAATCTCTCTCTCGTCTGCGGGGAAAAGAGGAGGTTGATAGCCGAGACTAACCTGAAACGGGGATTGACCAGTGGATGCAGATCTGAGGGAGTTGTGTGCATATTCGATCCAAGGGAGAAATTGGCTCCAGTCCACGGGATTGTTAGATGTGAGGCAACGAAGGGTTGATTCCAACTGCTGGTTCATTCTCTCAGTCTGACCATTAGATTGGGGGTGGTAACCAGAGGTGAGAGAGGGTTTGCAGCCGAGAGCTGAACAGAAAGCCTTCCAGACCTGGGAAATGAACTGAGGACCCCGGTCCGAGAGGATCTCCTGGGGAATGCGGTGTATACGGAAGACGTGTTTGATGAGGAGCTGGGCTGTCTGGAAGGCCGTGGGGAGTTTCCTAAGGGGAATGAGATGGCAGGCCTTCGAGAAACGGTCAACAATGGTGAAAATGGTGGACATACCTCGAGAGACGGGGAGACCGGTGACGAAATCAATGGCGATATGGGACCAAGGACGCAAGGGAACAGGAAGCGGCTGAAGCAGGCCAGAAGGAGGTTGGTGTGAGGCTTTATTACGGGCACATGTGGAGCAAGCCAACACATACTTCTTGACGTCTCTATGGAGGGTGGGCCACCAGAAGCGTCTAGAGATCAGGGCTATTGTTCTGCTGACTCCTGGATGAGCAGAGAACTTGGCGGCATGCATCCATTGGATGAGACGGGACCTGACGGAAGATGGAACATAGGTTCGATTAGAGGGACCGTTACCTGGATCGGGTTCAGTGGCCAGGGCGGAATTGATGAGGTCAGTGATTTCCCAGTTGACCACCCCCACTGTGCAGGAAGCAGGAAGAACAGGTTAAGGCATCTCGGGATGATCGACAGAGTAGAGACGAGAGAGAGAATCGGGTTTGACATTCTTGGATCCGGGTCTGTAGGAGATGATGAGATTAAACCGAGAGAAGAAAATTGACCACCTGGATTGGCGGGGATTTGCTTGCTTGGTTGACTGGATGTAAGCCAGGTTCTTGTGGTCAGTCCATACTAGAACCGGATGCTCAGCTCCCTCCAGCCAATGTCTTCATTCCTCCAACGCCAGTTTAATGGCCAGAAGCTCTCGGTCACCCACATCGTAATTTTGCTCTGCGGAAGAAAGTCTACGGGAGAAGAATGCACAAGGGTGGATCTTTTGATCTGAGTCTAATCTCTGGGATAGGACTGCTCCAACTCCAGAATCTGAAGCATCCACCTCGAGAATAAACTGCTTCGCGGGGTCAGGTTGCATAAGCACTGGTGCTCTGGAAAACAAAGACTTTAATTTGTCAAACGCAGCCTGAGCCTCAGGTGTCCACTGAAAGATCGTTTGACAGAGGTCAGAGAAGTTAATGGAAGAGTGGTCTGGCTGTAGTTTCTGATGAAACAACGATAAAAGTTTGCAAAACCTAGAAATCTTTGTAGCTGTTTGCGGTTCTCTGGAACTGGCCAGTCTAAAACTGCCTTTATCTTGTCCTCAGAAGGTTTTACCTGGCCGCCCTCGAGCACAAACCCCAAAAAGGTGACTGAAGGCTGGTGAAATTCGCACTTCTCGGCTTTCACGAACAGCTTGTTCTCCAGCAGTCTCTTCAAAACAAGGCGGACATGTTTCTTGTGTTCATTTAGGTTCTTGGAGTAAATGAGTATGTCGTCAATGTGCACGAAAACAAATACATTTAGAAAGTCTCTGAGAACATCATTCACGAGGGCCTGGAGGCAGGCTGGAGCGTTAGTTAGACCAAAGGGCATTACCAAATATTCAAATTGGCCCAAGGGTGTTTTGAAGGCTGTCTTCCATTCATCCCCTTCACGGATCCTAAGGAGATGATAAGCGTTTCTTAAATCCAGTTTCGAAAACACCGTGGCTCCCTGTACGGGTTCGAATGCAGAGGCGAGGAGAGGAAGTGGGTATTTGTTCTTAACTGTGATCTGGTTCAAACCTCGGTAATCAATACATGGTCTCAGAGAACCATCCTTCTTCCCCACGAAGAAGAACCCGGCGCCCAAAGGAGAGGAAGATGGGCGGATTATTCCTGCAGCTAGTGATTCGTTGATGTATTTTTCCATGGTTTCTCTTTCAGGCTTGGAAATATTATACAACCTGCTGCTACGTAGAGGAGCACCAGGTAAAAGTTCAATGGCGCAATCGTATGGTCTGTGTGGAGGTAGGGACGTCGCACTGACCTTACTGAAGACCGGGGCTAGGTCATGGTACTCAGAAGGAACTGAAGAAAGGTCAGGAGAGTCCATCTCCCCCCCACCTCTAGGAGACCCCACCAAGGGGGCAGCAGAACGAAGGCATGTTTCATGGCATGAGATGGACCACGATTCCAGGTGACGTTCAGTCCAATTTATGTGAGGATTATGCTTCTCCAACCATTCGAAACCAAGCACCAGCGGGGAACATGCAGAGGGAAAAACAAAAAATGTTATTGTCTCTCGGTGCTTACCTGACAGAAGTAGCTCGAGGGGCTGAGTCTGATGGGTAACTTGATGGAGCCTCTTTCCGTCAATAGCGGATACACTGAGAGGCTGAGTCAGAGGAATGGTTTCTATTTGGAGTTGTTGGACGAGGTTAGAGTCGATTAGGTTACGTTCACAGCCTGAGTCGATGAATGCAGAAAAAGAGAGGCTTTGGTTAGCACAGAACAACGTGGCAGGAAGTAACAGTCGAGGAGATTTCTTAGTGTTAATTTGGCCCGCCAGACTCCTCAGATCCTCTGGCGAGCCCAGGCTTTTGATTTAGCCGGGCAAGAAGCGATGAAGTGTCCACTCTCACCACAGATAATGCATAATTTGCTTAGAAAACGCCTTTGCCTTTCCTCTGGGGTGAGCCTAGTGTGTCCCACCTGCATGGGTTCGGCATCTCTGTCGCCAGAATGAGAGGCCTGAATGGGCAACGGTAGAGACTGGGACTTAGGTCTCTGAATGGAAGGCTGCTCTGTAGAAGAAGAACAAACAGTTACGTTATGTGAGGCAGAAGAAAGTGTCCCCTGCTTCTTTGAACTGTTTCTGGCACGAATTCTATTGTCCAATCTAATGGAAAGACGAATTAAATCTTCGAGGGTAGCTGGTTCGTCGAGGGTTGCAAGCTCATCTTTAATGTGCTCATTTAATGCCATGAAAAAGGCTCCCTTCAGAGCGCTTTGGTTCCATCCGGAAGCTGCCGCTTTAACCCGGAAGTTAATGGAGAATTCAGCCACCGAAGAGTTTCCCTGTTTAAGGTTGAAAAGAGCTCTAGAATCAATAGTTTGGTCAGTTTCTTGGTTGAACACCTGGGTAAATTCAGAGATGAAATCAGAGTAATAGCAGTTTAAGCTATCGTCGGCGGCAAATCTTGCCTGAGCCCATTCCAAGGCTCTTCCTGTTAACTGAGAGAGGATGAAGGTTATCTTTTTGTAGTCCGTAGAAAAGCTTCCAGGGGAGTTCTGAAAAACCAATCGACATTGAAATAAAAATCCTTTGAAATCTTTCATGTTACCAGAAAATCTTTCTGCAAGACTAGGACGGAACTCTGATGACGTCACTGCTGGTGACCTCGGAGGCGGAACTGGACCCGGAAATGGTTGTTGTGCAGCATTAGCGCTGTTCAGATAATTAGCATAGCTCTGTAGCATGTGGTTATGAGTGTCAACCAGACGGTATAACTCACGGAGAGTTTGGGTTTGTCCTTGAATTTGGACATAGGGAACCAGTATCCAGGCCCCGAACCTGAACCAGTACATTCTGTGTGCTTGTGCAAAATAAACTTGTTAAACTTTCATCCCTATGTCCGTCAGTGGTGTTCTGCATACTTGGGTCGCTTGTCCTCAGAAGGTTTTACCTGGCCGCCCTCGAGCACAAACCCCAAAAAGGTGACTGAAGGCTGGTGAAATTCGCACTTCTCGGCTTTCACGAACAGCTTGTTCTCCAGCAGTCTCTTCAAAACAAGGCGGACATGTTTCTTGTGTTCATTTAGGTTCTTGGAGTAAATGAGTATGTCGTCAATGTGCACGAAAACAAATACATTTAGAAAGTCTCTGAGAACATCATTCACGAGGGCCTGGAGGCAGGCTGGAGCGTTAGTTAGACCAAAGGGCATTACCAAATATTCAAATTGGCCCAAGGGTGTTTTGAAGGCTGTCTTCCATTCATCCCCTTCACGGATCCTAAGGAGATGATAAGCGTTTCTTAAATCCAGTTTCGAAAACACCGTGGCTCCCTGTACGGGTTCGAATGCAGAGGCGAGGAGAGGAAGTGGGTATTTGTTCTTAACTGTGATCTGGTTCAAACCTCGGTAATCAATACATGGTCTCAGAGAACCATCCTTCTTCCCCACGAAGAAGAACCCGGCGCCCAAAGGAGAGGAAGATGGGCGGATTATTCCTGCAGCTAGTGATTCGTTGATGTATTTTTCCATGGTTTCTCTTTCAGGCTTGGAAATATTATACAACCTGCTGCTACGTAGAGGAGCACCAGGTAAAAGTTCAATGGCGCAATCGTATGGTCTGTGTGGAGGTAGGGACGTCGCACTGACCTTACTGAAGACCGGGGCTAGGTCATGGTACTCAGAAGGAACTGAAGAAAGGTCAGGAGAGTCCATCTCCCCCCCACCTCTAGGAGACCCCACCAAGGGGGCAGCAGAACGAAGGCATGTTTCATGGCATGAGATGGACCACGATTCCAGGTGACGTTCAGTCCAATTTATGTGAGGATTATGCTTCTCCAACCATTCGAAACCAAGCACCAGCGGGGAACATGCAGAGGGAAAAACAAAAAATGTTATTGTCTCTCGGTGCTTACCTGACAGAAGTAGCTCGAGGGGCTGAGTCTGATGGGTAACTTGATGGAGCCTCTTTCCGTCAATAGCGGATACACTGAGAGGCTGAGTCAGAGGAATGGTTTCTATTTGGAGTTGTTGGACGAGGTTAGAGTCGATTAGGTTACGTTCACAGCCTGAGTCGATGAATGCAGAAAAAGAGAGGCTTTGGTTAGCACAGAACAACGTGGCAGGAAGTAACAGTCGAGGAGATTTCTTAGTGTTAATTTGGCCCGCCAGACTCCTCAGATCCTCTGGCGAGCCCAGGCTTTTGATTTAGCCGGGCAAGAAGCGATGAAGTGTCCACTCTCACCACAGATAATGCATAATTTGCTTAGAAAACGCCTTTGCCTTTCCTCTGGGGTGAGCCTAGTGTGTCCCACCTGCATGGGTTCGGCATCTCTGTCGCCAGAATGAGAGGCCTGAATGGGCAACGGTAGAGACTGGGACTTAGGTCTCTGAATGGAAGGCTGCTCTGTAGAAGAACAAACAGTTACGTTATGTGAGGCAGAAGAAAGTGTCCCCTGCTTCTTTGAACTGTTTCTGGCACGAATTCTATTGTCCAATCTAATGGAAAGACGAATTAAATCTTCGAGGGTAGCTGGTTCGTCGAGGGTTGCAAGCTCATCTTTAATGTGCTCATTTAATGCCATGAAAAAGGCTCCCTTCAGAGCGCTTTGGTTCCATCCGGAAGCTGCCGCTTTAACCCGGAAGTTAATGGAGAATTCAGCCACCGAAGAGTTTCCCTGTTTAAGGTTGAAAAGAGCTCTAGAATCAATAGTTTGGTCAGTTTCTTGGTTGAACACCTGGGTAAATTCAGAGATGAAATCAGAGTAATAGCAGTTTAAGCTATCGTCGGCGGCAAATCTTGCCTTAGCCCATTCCAAGGCTCTTCCTGTTAACTGAGAGAGGATGAAGGTTATCTTTTTGTAGTCCGTAGAAAAGCTTCCAGGGGAGTTCTGAAAAACCAATCGACATTGAAATAAAAATCCTTTGAAATCTTTCATGTTACCAGAAAATCTTTCTGCAAGACTAGGACGGAACTCTGATGACGTCACTGCTGGTGACCTCGGAGGCGGAACTGGACCCGGAAATGGTTGTTGTGCAGCATTAGCGCTGTTCAGATAATTAGCATAGCTCTGTAGCATGTGGTTATGAGTGTCAACCAGACGGTATAACTCACGGAGAGTTTGGGTTTGTCCTTGAATTTGGACATAGGGAACCAGTATCCAGGCCCCGAACCTGAACCAGTACATTCTGTGTGCTTGTGCAAAATAAACTTGTTAAACTTTCATCCCTATGTCCGTCAGTGGTGTTCTGCATACTTGGGTCGCTTGTCCTCAGAAGGTTTTACCTGGCCGCCCTCGAGCACAAACCCCAAAAAGGTGACTGAAGGCTGGTGAAATTCGCACTTCTCGGCTTTCAAGAACAGCTTGTTCTCCAGCAGTCTCTTCAAAACAAGGCGGACATGTTTCTTGTGTTCATTTAGGTTCTTGGAGTAAATGAGTATGTCGTCAATGTGCACGAAAACAAATACATTTAGAAAGTCTCT
Source organism: Cyprinodon tularosa (assembly GCF_016077235.1). NCBI lineage: Eukaryota > Metazoa > Chordata > Actinopteri > Cyprinodontiformes > Cyprinodontidae > Cyprinodon > Cyprinodon tularosa. Next base: position 33,082 of record NW_024038282.1, read on the forward strand.
GAGAACATCATTCACGAGGGCCTGGAGGCAGGCTGGAGCGTTAGTTAGACCCAAGGGCATTACCAAATATTCAAATTGGCCCAAGGGTGTTTTGAAGGCTGTCTTCCATTCATCCCCTTCACGGATCCTAAGGAGATGATAAGCGTTTCTTAAATCCAGTTTCGAAAACACCGTGGCTCCCTGTACGGGTTCGAATGCAGAGGCGAGGAGAGGAAGTGGGTATTTGTTCTTAACTGTGATCTGGTTCAAACCTCGGTAATCAATACATGGTCTCAGAGAACCATCCTTCTTCCCCACGAAGAAGAACCCGGCGCCCAAAGGAGAGGAAGATGGGCGGATTATTCCTGCAGCTAGTGATTCGTTGATGTATTTTTCCATGGTTTCTCTTTCAGGCTTGGAAATATTATACAACCTGCTGCTAGGTAGAGGAGCACCAGGTAAAAGTTCAATGGCGCAATCGTATGGTCTGTGTGGAGGTAGGGACGTCGCACTGACCTTACTGAAGACCGGGGCTAGGTCATGGTACTCAGAAGGAACTGAAGAAAGGTCAGGAGAGTCCATCTCCCCCCCACCTCTAGGAGACCCCACCAAGGGGGCAGCAGAACGAAGGCATGTTTCATGGCATGAGATGGACCACGATTCCAGGTGACGTTCAGTCCAATTTATGTGAGGATTATGCTTCTCCAACCATTCGAAACCAAGCACCAGCGGGGAACATGCAGAGGGAAAAACAAAAAATGTTATTGTCTCTCGGTGCTTACCTGACAGAAGTAGCTCGAGGGGCTGAGTCTGATGGGTAACTTGATGGAGCCTCTTTCCGTCAATAGCGGATACACTGAGAGGCTGAGTCAGAGGAATGGTTTCTATTTGGAGTTGTTGGACGAGGTTAGAGTCGATTAGGTTACGTTCACAGCCTGAGTCGATGAATGCAGAAAAAGAGAGGCTTTGGTTAGCACAGAACAACGTGGCAGGAAGTAACAGTCGAGGAGATTTCTTAGTGTTAATTTGGCCCGCCAGACTCCTCAGATCCTCTGGCGAGCCCAGGCTTTTGATTTAGCCGGGCAAGAAGCGATGAAGTGTCCACTCTCACCACAGATAATGCATAATTTGCTTAGAAAACGCCTTTGCCTTTCCTCTGGGGTGAGCCTAGTGTGTCCCACCTGCATGGGTTCGGCATCTCTGTCGCCAGAATGAGAGGCCTGAATGGGCAACGGTAGAGACTGGGACTTAGGTCTCTGAATGGAAGGCTGCTCTGTAGAAGAAGAACAAACAGTTACGTTATGTGAGGCAGAAGAAAGTGTCCCCTGCTTCTTTGAACTGTTTCTGGCACGAATTCTATTGTCCAATCTAATGGAAAGACGAATTAAATCTTCGAGGGTAGCTGGTTCGTCGAGGGTTGCAAGCTCATCTTTAATGTGCTCATTTAATGCCATGAAAAAGGCTCCCTTCAGAGCGCTTTGGTTCCATCCGGAAGCTGCCGCTTTAACCCGGAAGTTAATGGAGAATTCAGCCACCGAAGAGTTTCCCTGTTTAAGGTTGAAAAGAGCTCTAGAATCAATAGTTTGGTCAGTTTCTTGGTTGAACACCTGGGTAAATTCAGAGATGAAATCAGAGTAATAGCAGTTTAAGCTATCGTCGGCGGCAAATCTTGCCTGAGCCCATTCCAAGGCTCTTCCTGTTAACTGAGAGAGGATGAAGGTTATCTTTTTGTAGTCCGTAGAAAAGCTTCCAGGGGAGTTCTGAAAAACCAATCGACATTGAAATAAAAATCCTTTGAAATCTTTCATGTTACCAGAAAATCTTTCTGCAAGACTAGGACGGAACTCTGATGACGTCACTGCTGGTGACCTCGGAGGCGGAACTGGACCCGGAAATGGTTGTTGTGCAGCATTAGCGCTGTTCAGATAATTAGCATAGCTCTGTAGCATGTGGTTATGAGTGTCAACCAGACGGTATAACTCACGGAGAGTTTGGGTTTGTCCTTGAATTTGGGCATCCTGCTCCTAGAGTCGACGGGTGAGGGGATCTGCTGGGCCTTGAGTTTGGCCGCAGTGTTCTGGGTGATTCTCTGAATTCGGTGCACTTTTGATCTTGTGATTACTGAAAAAAATGTCACAAAAAATGTTGCTTTTGATCATGGTGTCTGATTTAGGACTATTTTAACCTCTGAGAAAATATGTTTTCCCACCTTAGGCATGCAATCCCAAAGATTATTCTCAATTTTTTTGTCACATATGTTGTTTTAAATTCAACCCTGTAACGGGACAATTGAGTTTCTGTGTGGGTACAATCCCAAAACATATTCAAACTAATTCTTCCAGTGCCTTAGTAATCACTTGTCCCTTATATAAAATAAGTAATTGTAAGTAGATTTTTTTCATTGTAAATAATCATTTGTGACTGTCAGGTATGATATGGCCTCTTTATATACCTACAGTCTTCATTAATCACAAAAATATACTTTAATGTAAACATCACATTAAGTTTTCATATATTTTCTCTTTTATCCTCTAAACTTTACAGACAGTTCAGCTAGCATTTATCTCAAATTTTTTATTATTATCACAAAAAGTCTGAAAATGTATCAAGTAACAGGGTTGAACACATTGTAACAGGGTGGCTCACACTGTAACAGGGTTGAAAGAATCACAAAACATTTAATCAAATTTTAATTTAATTTAATGCATTAAAACAAACAAGAAAAGAAACATTTTGGATGTAATATTGAATACTCTAAAAATTATTTAGATGAACAGTATAGGCTGAATGCTGTAAGCAAAATCTCTCTCTGAAATCCGTTTAACAATGCTCAGGTCTTTATTTTCACACAAGGTCCTACGCTTCCTTGAAAAGCCCAGTATTTTCTCAGACCAACTCTGCAGCCTGTATTTCTTGACTATCTTCCCAACAACCACCTCTGCAACTTTTTTTTTTTCCTTTTTCATATTTGGCATTCTTGTACTTCCTCCTGATGTCACAAATTATGGCTTCATGGTGCAGTAAAGTTTTCCTCACCTTGCTGTTCACAGTACAGTTTTTCAGCAACTGACAAACTTTGGATCTTGGAGAATCTTTATTCTTAGTTGCTCGCTGGAGTCTTTTTTTATATTTTTCTTTGAGCTTCTTCTGATGTTTGAGTTTCCTTTTTAGTTCTTCTATTTCTTTGCACAGTTTATCTCTTGCTTTTCTGGATGCTTTCTTGCCTGCTGAATGACTAAAATGAAACCATAAAATAAATGGAAAAGAAATGATTAGTTCTGCATATTAGTAGTTACATGACTAGAGACATAGCAATTATGGTGCAATGACTGACCACAAGGCTTACTATATACACTCACCGGCCACTTTATTAGGTACCCCATGCTAGTAACGGGTTGGACCCCCTTTTGCCTTCAGAACTGCCTCAATTCTTCATGGCATTGATTCCACAAGGTGCTGTAAGCATTCCTCAGGGAGTTTGGTCCATATTGACATGATGGCATCACACAGTTGCCGCAGATTTGTCGGCTGCACATTCATGATGCGAATCTTCCGTTCCACCACATCCCAAAGATGCTCTATTGGATTGAGATCTGGTGACTGTGGAGGCCATTTGAGTACAGTGAACTCATTGTCATGTTCAAGAAACCAGTCTGAGATGATTCCAGCTTTATGACATGGCGCATTATCCTGCTGAAAGTAGCCATCAGAAGTTGGGTACATTGTGGTCATAAAGGGATGGACATGGTCAACAACAATACTCAGGTAGGCTGTGGCGTTGCAACGATGCTCAATTGGTACCAAGGGGCCCAAAGAGTGCCAAGAAAATATTCCCCACACCATGACACCACCACCACCAGCCTGAACCATTGATACAAGGCAGGATGGATCCATGCTTTCATGTTGTAGACGCCAAATTCTGACCCTACCATCCGAATGTCGCAGCAGAAATCGAGACTCATCAGACCAGGCAACGTTTTTCCAATCTTCTATTGTCCAATTTCGATGAGCTTGTGCAAATTGTAGCTTCAGTTTCCTGTTCTTAGCTGAAAGGAGTGGCACCCGGTGTGGTCTTCTGCTGCTGTAGCCCATCTGCCTCAAAGTTCGACGTACTGTGCGTTCAGAGATGCTCTTCTGCCCACCTTGGTTGTAATGGGTGGTTATTTGAGTCACTGTTGCCCTTCTATCAGCTCGAACCAGTCAGGCCATTCTCCTCTGACCTCTGGCATCAACAAGGCATTTCCGCCCAAAGAACTGCCGCTCACTGGATGTTTTTTCTTTTTCGGACCATTCTCTGTAAACCCTAGAGATGGTTGTGCGTGAAAATCCCAGTAGATCAGCAGTTTCTGAAATACTCAGACCAGCCCTTCTGGCACCAACAATCATGCCACGTTCAAAGTTACTCAAATCACCTTTCTTCCCCATACTGATGCTCGGTTTGAACTGCAGAAGATTGTCTTGACCATGTCTACATGCCTAAATGCACTGAGTTGCCGCCATGTGATTGGCTGCTTAGAAATTAAGTGTTAACGAGCAGTTGGACAGATGTACCTAATAAAGTGGCCGGTGAGTGTGTATATATACATATATATATATGTGTGTGTGGGGGTGTGCATGTGTTCTAAAAGCAATAAACCATAGCTTCCATGTTACAAATGTTCATTTCTTAGGAACTACTACAACAAACATATTAGTCATGTATAAAGCAGAGTAAAAAGTAGTGTTTCTAAAACTATCATCATTAAAGTCAACTATACTTCAAACTATATTTCCCTCACCGTGAGGACCCTGGTCTGGCTTGGACTTTGTCTTGAATATCACATTCATGAGTATGTGGAGGGGTTAGAAAGGCAGACCCAACATTTTCAATCTCAGCCTTCCTTTTCTGTCGCTCCTTAGCTTTCCACCACTCCCTCTGCTTACGACTTCAAGCTCTCTTACTCAGGTCACTGATTGATTTCTTCGCTTCTCTATCTTTTTTCCATCGCTCACGCTCTTTCCTGAGGTATTCTTCTCTTCTTTGTGAATCTGCATTTCTTCTCACCCTGTATTCTCTTTGCCTCTCTGCATTTGATTTAGCCATCAGATATCTGAAAATAATGTATGAAATAACATTTAGAGAAAAGGGACTAACTTGCTTAACAACAGAAAAAGCTTCAACCCCGTAACAATAATTCAACCCCGTAACGGTGTTTTTTGTTATGGGGTTGAATGTTACAGGGTTGAAGATTAAAGCCAAAAGTAGTTATAAGTCCACATTAGCTAGCAGTATGGTGTAGCTTATGGCATGTGGAAAACAAGAAATTCAAGTATTTTTCAAAGATAATTGTTTTATTTTTCCCAAACAATATTAAATATCATTTATACATGTAACAGTGTTGAAAGGTTGAGGTTGACGATGCAAATTTATTGATAAAAACGATGAAATTTAGGTGAGAAAGTAAGCTTTACACTTACCTCTCTTCACAGTTTGAGAGGGAAAAGAGTTGAGGGATGTCACTTCCTGTGTGTGGTTGAAGTTGGACTGAACCAATATTTTAAAAAAGGGAACATTGGTATGCCGTTACGGGGTTGAACAAAAACTGAGGGACATGATCAAATAGTGCTACTTTGTCAATAATTTGTTTATTTTTCTCATATTTCTTTTATTCAGCTTTGAGTAAACATGCAAATAATAATTTTAGCAGAAAAAAATTAGATTATTCTAGCTATTTTATTTGTTTTACATTCAGTGAAAAAGTACTTTAGGTGCGAGGGGAATTGCTCATCTCACTTACCTCTGATCTTCTGCAGCCCATAAAATCTTTAAAAATTTAAATTTTAGGATATAGATGTGTGTTATAAAGCAGAGACACGTGGATCTTTCCATTTGTTCTTTTTAAATTCTCTTTATTGTTTACCTTATATGAAAATCTTTGAGGTAAACCTTTGGGGACACAAAGTGCACTGAATTCAGAGAATCACCCTTCTGTCATGATGGGTTCACTAAAAGCGACCCAAGTATGCAGAACACCACTGACGGACACAGGGATGAAAGTTTAACAAGTTTATTTTGCACAAGCACACAGAATGTACTGGTTCAGGTTCGGGGCCTGGATACTGGTTCACCGGAGTCTGCGTGAGAGACAGTTCAGTTAGCGTTGCCAACAGAGGTTTGATTTCCAGAAGCTTACTGATTGTACCTTGAGGGTTCTTGAGGTTTAGCTTTGGGAGAGTCTCTGTTGGATCTGGAGAGGAGTTGCTCAGCAGAGTCCGCTTGCTGCTTCAGCGTCTCACTTCTAGACATGCACAGACCTTGGCCTTGGGTTTTCCAGCTCTTAGCCCTGAGCTGCTTGGAGGTTCTCTAAGGTTCTTCAGGTTTGGCTCAGAGGGTCGGCTCGGCAGGTTAGCTCTTCCTGAGCTTCACAGAGGAGACACTGTTTTCCTGGAAGACAGAGACAATGGTTAGAATCCAGGCTGGATTCAAAGTCATAAAGTTTCACTGAGGATCTAGGCTTAAGCGCTGACCAACTGGAACAACACTGCCGCGTTGAGGCAAGGTCTGAAGACAGCTTAAGTAGTGGATCCTCTGATGATCTTGATGAGCTGCAGCTGTGCAGGAGGTTCCCTCAGAGGATCCACGGCGGACTCTGCTGGAGAAAGGTGGAACTTCTCCAGCTCCCAACAGTCTTGGTTGAGGTTTGGAGGACCCAAATGCAGAGGCAGAGAGGCTGAGGTGAATACTTGTAGTTTAATGATGAAAATAATAATAATAATAATAATAATAATAATACATTTTATTTGAAAGTGCCTTATCAAAACACCCAAGGACACTGTACAGGCAGATAAAACATTAAAAACACGAAGCTAAAACGTACAAGCATAAAGATGCCAAAATGGTTAACAAAGGCAGTCCAAAAATCCAACTAAAAATATAACAGACCAGAACCATGGAGACATCGAGGGAAAACACGTACAAGGAGTCAGGGAGAGACGAGGTGAGACGACAACAGCGATGACAAGACCAGCAACACAAAGGACCCAACAAAGAGTGAGAGCAGAGGGAGAGCATATATAGCTGACAAAGGGAGGGCTAACGAGCTGACAAGGAGCAGGTGTGAGGAGACAACAAGGGAGCCAAGAAGAAAGGAACACACACACACACACACACACACACACACACACGAGGGCTACAGAGGACAACAGAAAAACATGAGAACTAACAAATCTAGAAATTACAACAAAAACTGAATCAAACCAATAAAACTAGGGAACATAGAGCAAAGTAAAGCACAATATAACCAAAACCGTGACAGTATGCAGGTTGTTGTTTATTGTTGTATTTAAACAATTATGTTTAAATATGAAGTACTTTAAGCATGTGTTTGTGGTTTTATCTCATCTGATCAGCATTTTCTCCATTAGTTGCTGTTGTCTCATAAAATTACTGTATTTTAAAAACTTTCTTTTGGCTGCAGCTCAGAGAAGATGGGGCCTTTTTAAGTTGTGTTTTATTAATAAAATGGATGGTTTTGGATTTGGATGCTGTTTTTTGTTGTTGTGTTTTTTTTTGTTTTTTTTTTAGTTGAGTCTGTTTAATGATCATTACTGACTGTTGCCCTGACATCCATTTTTTTCTTGTGAGATGAGTGAGTTATTTCCGTTTGCTCGCAGGTGACTGTATCAAACCCTCTCTCACTCTCTCTGTCTCTCTTGTTCATGTCATCAAGGCATTACATAAAAAACTGGTTTTACCACAAAGTAATTAACGGCGAGGAACAATTTGCATGCTTCATTTCCAGTTAACTGATACCGTCTCTAGTAACAAACAAAATATAAACAACATCTATATGTTGTGAACCCACATTTTGTTTAGATTCCAAACCAATTGGAAATAAACTGAAAAGTTATGAGCCTGCAAAAAAGGCCATCATATAATTTAAACAGCTCTGTGACCAAATTCTATATAAGATTCTGATCTTTTTGAAGCTGCTTTTACTTAAGTAAAATTGTTGTTTACTCAACCCTCTGTGAGTAACTGCATTGGAAAAAAGCAGGCTTGTTTAGAATTGAAATGAACCAGAGAGAGATCCATATGATTAAATGTTAAAATGAGACTGTTGCTCAACTGTTCTTTTTTCTATCTGCTTCACTCATTGAGCAAACCTAAAACGTTACCTGAACATACAGTAAACCATTAATCTTGTCATTGGATGAAGTTGGTACTCTTCTAACATACATTATATTGGCATATACATTATATAGAGTATGGCCACAAATGTGAAGCAGTAATATTCATTAAATAATATTACCTTCAAAACAATCACACCCAAATCTATTTGGTCTTCTAGTTCGAGGCCTACTCTGTACACCCAGAACTAGAACTAAACATGGAAAAGCAGCATTTAGTTCCTATAATCCACTTATCTGGAACAAACTCCCAGAAGACTGTAAAAGTGCTGAAAACCTGAGTTCTTTTATGTCGAAGTTAAAAATCCATTTGCTTAGAACTGACTTAGACTTAGGCTTTGTTCACACTGCAGGCCTTGATGCTCAATACCGATTTTTTTGTGAAATCTGATTTTTTTTGCGTTGCTGTCCACATTACAAAATATATGCGACTTGTATATGATCTCCTGTGTAAATTGCATTCATAAAGCTTATGTGTCCCACAAGCGCTGTAGAGGACGCAATGACATCACAAGCCAGCGTACTTCGTGTTTAAGGAAGTAAACATGGATGTAGTGCTGGAGCCCATCTAGCAATCTTTCCAAACCTTAAAACCTCAATCTTTTCAAGATGGTTAAAAAAATACTGCTCTCCGCACCATCGTCCACCATGGTGTTTGTTTTTCTTGCCGCTTCTGCGTAGCAAGATGCAGAATAGTGACCTATGTCGGTTACTAATGCTGTTCAGGTTGGATGAATGTGGTCTGGCCGTTCAGACACAAGTTGCATTTGAAAAGATCAGATTTGTATCGGATTCAGGACCACATAGCCAAGTGGCCTGGGTCGGATAGGAAAAAATTGGATCTGTGTAGTTCAGACTGTCATAAAAAGATCAGATCCAGGTCACATGTGGGCAAAAAAAATCGGATTTGGGTCACTTCGGGCTCCGGTATGAACGTAGCCTTAGACTTAGACAGACTATAATGTAATTTTGTACACACAGATTGTGTTAGGAATCCACATTGTGTGGGTTGTTTGTGTGTTTTTCTCCACCACCAGGTGGTGCCCTGTCCTTTTTGGGACTCCCTGCACACCTGAGGCTTGTTGGATAATTACTGGAGGAGTTTTTGAGCAGTGGGCTGTCACTACCTCGACACCAGAGTGTTTGCCAGTTTTGGGTGCTCTAGCCAAGCTGAGATTAGCAGAGTCTAACCTAAGCTTTGTTTCTCTGAGTCTTATCTATTTTTTTGTCTTTGCTCTTCGGCAGGAAGCCTTCCTGAGTAACTGGATACCTGGACCTTCTCCCCCTGGAAGGATTAACTGAGAACACACTGAGCAGGGGAAAATCTCCACATGATCCGTTCAAGTCCTCTTCGGAAATCCAAGTGACAGCCTGCTCCTTTACTGCGCTGGGTCCAACGCTTGTCTATCTGTCTGCCCTCCAACGAGTTCCCTCTTCTCTGGATTAACCCCCGCAAGCTGGATTCAAGTATTGACAAGAGCCCCCTCAAACGTGAGTCCCTCTTCTGTAATATTCAAGACTCAGTCAAGTTAAACTTTTTCCCTTGGTCTCTGAGTGGTTCTCTGCATGTGGGTCAGATCGCTTAAATCAATCATGAAAGAGTGTATACAAAAAGAAATTTCGTTCAGTATAGCTCTCAAGACATTTTCATTTTTCAAAGTGCAGCAGTGATAAAAGTAAACATCCGAATGTATATAATTTACAGTTTCCAACATTCAGGGTTTTTTTGTTTTTTATAAACCCCATTTTATATAACGTTCAGCAGTCTAATGGCAGTGGGGAAGAAACTGTTCCAGAATCTGCTGGACCTGCATGAGATGCTTCGAAGTTTCTTCTCAGAGGGCAGCAGAGAACAGTCCAGAGTGGGGGTGTGAGGGGTCATTTATGATGTTATGGGCTCGGGACACACAGCACTGGCATGAAATTTCTTTAATGAAGGGAAGAGGAGCCCTGATGATCTTCTCTGCTGTTCTCACTACTCTTCTCACCTTCTTCCAGTCTAAGGTGCTGCAGCCTCCACACCACACAGTGAAAGAGCTGGTCAGAACGCTCTCTATGGTGCTTCTATAGAAGGGGGTGAGGATGGGTGGGGGCACTGCCTCTGACGGTTGAAGTTAAAATGTTAACTGAGGTATAATTCATTGAATTTTGGGGTGTAACTGTTTATGTGTTTTACTACATGCTTTTATGATTCTCCCCTAGGTGACTCTACTTCGTCACACCTAGTGTTTATATCTCTTTGTTATCCCTGTGATGATACATCAGCGTAACCACAAATATTCAACGGTAAAATGCACACCTGAGCTTAAACTAGTTTCAGTTTTTGTAAACTGATACCATCTCTATAAACAAACAAGATATACAACATCTTCAGTGTGGAGTGTTGATGGAAAAAAAAGGTCTCAGTCTTATTTAATGAAAATTGAAGAACCATTGTTTCTCCATTCAAGCCAGCATTTATTAATCCTTGTAAGGGAGAACAGATGGAGTCATGCAAATGTTGAGATTCTAACAGACAAAGTAGACACTTTCTAACAAACTGAAGCATTTGTTGAAATAACCTGAGTCTAAAAGAGTTTAGCCTCTTACCAAAACATCTAAAACTGGAAAGCAGTTTTTGAGGCATCAGTCAGACCCACATTCAGCCTTGTATAGCAGGTACTCTATACTTTTAAAAGTACATAAACACAAATCAGCACTTTTAATTAGCAGGAGAAGGGATTTTATAGGAACTAGATTTTTCAGAACACAGGTGTGAAGCCACATTTTATTTAGACCCCGTACAATTGCACAATTAACTCAGATGTTATGAGACTGCGGAGAAAAACTCTTTCATATAGTTTAAACATCTCTATGCATCAATTCAACCTAAAACTTACTTTGTCTTTTCCTTATTTCATGGAGTTAATCAAAACTTCCTTCACTGGGGATTCTCTCCACCTTAAGCTGTTGATGCTGGCATGACATTTTGAAGCTGGTCTATGGTCTCAGTGCTGACAATTATCCCTCTGAATCTGGAACCAAAAACATGCAGTTTACACCCTAGTTTATTCAGTTTCTCATTAATATGTTTCTTTCTATTCTCATTCAAAGCATTTCTTTGTGTTTTATGAAACAGGAATAAAAAGCTTATAAGAGAGAAAACTATAAATGCAAAGTAAACATATAGTACCTTAAATATGAGGTGTGTATTCCTAGCAGAGGCTAATGCAAAATGTAAAACTGACATAATGTTGATGATGGAGATGTAAACAGCTGATCAGAATGGATAATGTGTAGTATTGCTTCTACCATTTACATTCTTATCTATTTTTTTCTACAGAACAAAGAAAAAAATAACAGATAGATCACAGCTAAAGGAACAAGCTTACCAAGTTTACTAGCATAACCCATGTTACTGCAAATACTAGCAGCCTGAATACAGTCCAGTGTTATTCAAAATTAAAAATTAGAAATATCCTGTCCAGGGGTGATGCTGAGAAACTAGTCCATGCATTTGTTACTTCAAGGCTGGACTATTGTAATTCTTTACTATCAGGAAGTCCACAAACTGTAGTTAAATGCCTTCAGCTGATCCAAAATGCTGCAGCCAGAGTTCTAATGAAAATGAAAAAGAGAGATCATATCTCTCCTATCCTGGCTTCTCTTCATTGGCTTCCTGTTAAATCAAGAATAGAATTTAAAATCCTCCTTCTCACATATAAAGCCTTAAATGGCCAAGCTCCATCTTATATCAGAGATCTGATTGTTCCTTATGTTCCTAACAGAGCACTTCGCTCTCAATCTGCAGGTTTACTAGTGGTTCCTAGAATTTCTAAAAGTAGAATGGGAGGCAGATCTTTTAGTTATCAGGCTCCTCTCCTGTGGAACCAACTACCAGTTTTAGTCCGTGAGGCAGACACCCTGTCTACTTTTAAGGCTAGGCTTAAAACTTTCATTTTTGATAAAGCTTATAGTTAGGGTGGCTCAGGTTATCCTGAGCTATCTCTATAGTTATGCTGCTATAGGCTTAGACTTTTGGAGGACATAGGGACCCCCATTTCATCATTCTGCTTCATTCTCTCTCTGTTCTCCTATTCTGCAGAATCTGTTAGTTCAATCTCTAACCTTCTGCTCTCTCTGCTTTTCCTCAGAGTGGCTTTGCCTCGTCTGTTCCTGTTTGGCTGTGACGTCATCCTGGAAAAAAACATCAGCTGTGCTGCTTCTATCAACACCCTTGTTAATAGATGTTGGAGATCGGCCTGTTTTCCAGTGTGGTCCTGTTTCTCTGACCGTGACTGAGTGGATGTGCTCTCTTCGTCCTCTGGCATGGGAGCTGCCTTGGAGCTCGTCTGCCTGGCTGTGTGTTTCCTGGACGGGGCCGCCTTTTACAGCTGCTTTTTGTATCTCTGCTTCTGTCTCCTTGAACCCCAGTCGGCCTCGGCAGATGGCCGCTCACACTGAGCCTGGTTCTGCTGGAGGTTTCTTCCTGTTAAAAGGGAGTTTTTCCTCTCCACTGTTGCTACAAGCATGCTTAGTGTGGGGGATTGTATTTGAGTCAATGAGTCAATGCAATCAACTGGTTTTCCTTAGATAGAAAACTTTGTATCAATTTGACTGTATGATCTGGTTGAACTGTAAAGTGCCTTGAGATGACATGTGTTGTGAATTTGGCGCTATATAAATAAACTGAATTGAATTGAATTGAATTGAATTGAATTGAATTGTTATTCTACAATGTTTGTGTCATGATCGGTTCTCTAATGGAGACCCAAAGATGCAGAACACCACTGACGGACACAGGATGAAAAGTTTAACAAGTTTATTTGCACAATAACACAGAACATGCAGATGGCTGGTTCGGGCCTGGATTCAGGTTTCACAGGAGTCTGCGTGAGAGACAGCAACGTTAAGGACTGTTGACGGAGTTTGGTTTCCAATGATGCACAGATAGTACCTTGTGGGTTCTTGAGGTTTTCTTTGGGAGAGTCACTGTTGGTTCTGGAGAAGGATTTAGTAGCAGAGTCCGTTAGCTGCTTCAGCGTCTCACGTCTAGCTTGAGCAGACCTTGGCCTTGGTTTCCCAGCTCTAGCCCAGAGCTGCTTGGAGTTTGTCTGAGAATCTTCAGGGTTTGGCTCTGAGGGACGGCTCGGCAGGTTAGCTCTTCCAGAGCTTTCACTGAGGAAGCACGAGTTTCCTAGAGGCACAGAAACAGAGTTTAGAATCAAACTAGGGATTAGGGACATGGAAAATCACTGAGATCTAGGCTTTAGCGCTGACCAACTGGAACAACACTGCGGCGTTGAGGTAAGGTCTGAAGACAGCTTATGTAGTGGATCCTCTGATGATCTTGATGAGCAGCACCTGTGCAGGAGGCTCCCTCAGAGGATCCACGGCGGACTCTGCTGGAGAAAGATGGGATTTTCTCCAGCTCCCAACAGTACCCCCCCCCTCAACGACCGCCCCTTGGCGGTCCGGAGGAAGTGGAAGGACAGGAACGCTCGTACTCCTCGATGAGAGCAGGGTCGAGGATGTACGAGCCTGGGACCCACTGACGATCCTCCGGTCCGTAGCCCTCCCAGTCGACGAGGTACTGCCATCCGCGACCTCGTCGACGGGAGTCTACTATGCGGCGGACCGTGAAGGCCGGATGGCCATCGACTTCCAGGGCGGGTGGTGGGGAGTCGGATGGCGGGCACAGAGGGCTCGAGGAAACGGGCTTGATCTGGGAGACGTGGAAGGTCGGATCCCCTTGAGGGGGGTGTCTCGAGTGGAAAGTCACACTTCCTGGCCCACAGAATACTCAGGGGCGGGGCGTCTCTTGGCGTCAGCGAAACGCTTGACTGACTCAGATGACTGGTTGAGTGTGGCGATGGTCTCCCTCCAAATCCTCCGACAGCGACGGATGTGTTGGTTCACGGACAGCACCGATATCTCTCTCTCATCTGCGGGGAAAAGAGGTGGTTGATATCCGAGACTGACCTGGAATGGAGACTGTCCAGTGGATGCGGAACGGAGAGAGTTGTGGGCATATTCTATCCATGGAAGGTATTGACTCCAATCCACAGGGTTATTAGAAGTTAGACAGCGGAGGGTGGATTCCAGATGCTGGTTCATACGCTCGGTCTGGCCATTCGTTTGAGGATGGTAACCTGAGGTGAGAGATGGTTTACAGCCGAGAGCAGAACAAAAAGCCTTCCATACCTGGGATATGAATTGGGGACCTCTGTCCGAGAGAATCTCCTGGGTAATGCCATGAAGCCGGAAAACATGTTTTATAAGAAGCTGGGCTGTCTGGAAGGCTGTGGGGAGTTTTCTCAGGGGAACTAGATGGCAAGACTTAGAGAAACGGTCGACAATGGTTAGAATGGTGGACATACCTCGGGAGACAGGGAGACCGGTGACGAAATCAATGGCTATGTGGGACCATGGACGCGAGGGAACAGGTAGTGGTTGAAGGAGACCAGAAGGAGGTTGATGTGAGGCCTTGTTACGAGCACATGTGGGACAGGCCAACACATACTCTTTAACGTCTCGATGGAGCTTAGGCCACCAGAAGCGCCTAGAGATTAGAGCGACAGTTCTACTCACTCCTGGATGAGCGGAGAATTTTGCGGCATGCATCCACTGGATCAGACGGGACCTGACAGAAGAAGGGACATATGTGCGATTAGACGGACCGGTACCTGGATCTGGTTCAGTGACTAGGGCTGAGTTGATTAGGTCCGTTATTTCCCAGTTGACCACTCCTACGGTGCATGAGGCTGGGAGAACAGGTTCAGGTGTCTCAGGGTGATCGACGGAGTAGAGACGAGAGAGAGAATCGGGCTTCACGTTCTTGGATCCGGGTCTGTAGGTGATAATGAGATTAAATCGGGAGAAAAAGATGGACCACCTGGATTGGCGAGGGTTAGCCTGTTTGGTTGACTGGATGTGAGCTAGATTTTTGTGGTCAGTCCACACAAGGACCGGATGCTCAGCTCCCTCCAGCCAATGCCTCCATTCTTCCAATGCCAGTTTGATTGCCAGGAGCTCACGATCACCCACATCATAGTTATGTTCAGCTGAGGAGAGCTTACGGGAAAAAAAGGCACAAGGGTGTATTCTTTGATCCGAATCGAGTTTCTGAGAAAGAACAGCTCCAACACCGGAATCTGAAGCGTCTACCTCAAGGATGAATTGTTTTGAAGGATCAGGTTGAATTAGAACAGGTGCTCTGGAAAACATGGATTTTAATTTCTCGAATGCAGCTTGGGTCTCGGGGGTCCACTGAAAAGTTCGTTTTGAGGATGTTAGTGAGGTTAAAGGAAGGGCGGTTTGGCTATAGTTCCTTATGAACCGACGATAGAAATTTGCAAAACCTAGAAACCTCTGTAGTTGCTTTCGATTCTCAGGAACTGGCCAATCTAGGACTGCCTTGATCTTGTCCTCAGAAGGTCTTACCTGGCCGCCCTCGAGCACAAACCCCAGAAAGGTGACTGAAGACTGATGAAATTCGCATTTCTCGGCTTTCACGAACAGCTTATTCTCCAGTAGTCTCTGTAGAACGAGACGGACATGTCTCTTGTGTTCATGGAGATCCTTGGAATAAATGAGAATGTCATCAATGTAAACAAACACAAAGACGTTGAGGAAATCTCTGAGAACATCATTAACAAGGGCTTGGAAACAGGCTGGAGCGTTAGTCAGACCAAAAGGCATCACCAGGTATTCAAATTGGCCCAAGGGTGTCTTAAAGGCAGTCTTCCATTCATCACCCTCTCGTATTCTAAGGAGGTGATAAGCGTTTCTTAAATCCAGCTTGGTAAAGACAGTTGCACCCTGCACAGGTTCAAAGGCTGAGGCGAGAAGAGGCAATGGGTATTTGTCTTTAATTGTAATCTGGTTCAAACCTCGATAGTCAATGCATGGCCTCGGGGAACCATCCTTCTTGCCCACGAAGAAGAAACCGGCACCCAGGGGAGAGGAGGAAGGACGGATTATTCCAGCTGCCAATGATTCATTGATGTATTTCTCCATAGTCTCTCTTTCTGGTTTGGAAATGTTATATAGTCTGCTGCTTGGAAGAGGAGCACCGGGTAAAAGCTCTATGGCACAATCATATGGTCTATGTGGAGGTAGGGACGTCGCACTGACCTTACTGAAGACGGGAGCTAAGTCGTGGTATTCAGAGGGAACTGAAGAAAGGTCAGGAGAGTCCATCTCCCCCCCACCGCTAGGAGACCCCACCATAGGGGCAGCAGAGCGAAGGCATGTTTCGTGGCACGTGGTAGACCATGATTCCAGGAGACGTTTGGTCCAATTAATGTGAGGGTTATGCTTCTCCAACCACTCGAATCCGAGGACCAGGGGAGAACATGCAGAGGGAAACACAAAGAAGGTGATAGTTTCTCGGTGGTTACCTGACAATAGTAGCTCGAGAGGCTGGGTTTGGTGGGTAACTCGATGGAGTTTCTTGCCGTCTATGGCGGACACACTGAGAGGCTGAGACAGGGGAACGGTTTTAATCTGGAGCTGCTGGACGAGGTCTGAGTCGATAAGATTACGACACAGCCTGAGTCGATGAAGGCGGAGAAAGAGAGACTCTGGTTATTACAAAAAAGGGTGGCTGGCAGCAACAGTCGAGGAGATTTAATTGAATTTATATGGCCCGCCAGACTCCTCATATCCTCTGGCGGGCCCGGGCTTTTGATTTTGCCGGGCAGGAGGCGATAAAGTGACCACTCTCACCACAGTAGATACACAGTTTTCCTAGAAAACGCCTCTGTCTCTCCTCAGGAGAGAGCCTAGTGTGTCCCACCTGCATAGGCTCATAATCCCTTTCGCCTGAATGAGAGGCCTGAACAGGCAATGATAGAGACTGGGGCTTAGATCTCTGTGTGGGCATCTGCTCTGTAGAGGGAGAGAGAACAGCCATATTATGAGAGGCAGAGAAAAAGTTACCTTGCTTCTTAGAGCTGTTTCTGGCTCGAATTCTGTTATCTAATCTGATGGAGAGACGAATTAAATCTTCGAGGGAGGCTGGTTCATCGAGGGTAGCAAGTTCATCTTTGATTTGTTCATTTAAAGCCATGAAAAATGCTCCTTTCAGAGCGTTCTGGTTCCATCCGGAAGCTGCCGCTTTAACCCGGAAGTTAATTGAAAATTCTGCCACAGAAGAATTACCTTGTTTCAGGTTGAAGAGAGCTCTGGAATCAATTGTTTGGTCTGTCTCTTGGTTAAAGACCTGGGAAAATTCAGCAATGAAGTCAGAAAAACGGCAATTTAAACTGTTGTCGATGGCAAATCTTGCCTGAGCCCATTCCAAGGCCCTTCCTGTTAACTGAGAGAGAATGAACGTTATCTTCTTGTGATCTGTGGAAAAACAACCAGGAGAGTTTTGAAAAATCAGCCGGCACTGGAAAAGGAATCCCTTACAGTCTTTCATGTTTCCAGAGAATTTTTCTGGGAGACTAGGGCAGAACTCTGATGACGTCACAGGTTGTGACCTCGGGGGAGGAACTGGACCCGGAAATGGTTGCTGTGCGGATGTAGCATTAGCGCCATTGAAGTAGTTAACGAAACCTTGAATAGCTTGGTTCTGTCTTTCTATATGGGCGTTTAACTCACGTAAAGCCAGGCTGAATCCTTGGATTTGAGCAGCCTGTTCTTCTAGTCGACGGAGGTGGTGATTTGCTGGGCCTTGAGTTTGGCCGCAGTGTTCTGTCATGATCGGTTCTCTAATGGAGACCCAAAGATGCAGAACACAACTGACGGACACAGGATGAAAAGTTTAACAAGTTTATTTGCACAATAACACAGAACATGCAGATGGCTGGTTCGGGCCTGGATTCAGGTTTCACCGGAGTCTGCGTGAGAGACAGCAACGTTAAGGACTGTTGACGGAGTTTGGTTTCCAATGATGCACAGATAGTACCTTGTGGGTTCTTGAGGTTCTCTTTGGGAGAGTCACTGTTGGTTCTGGAGAAGGATTTAGTAGCAGAGTCCGTTAGCTGCTTCAGCGTCTCACGTCTAGCTTGAGCAGACCTTGGCCTTGGTTTCCCAGCTCTAGCCCAGAGCTGCTTGGAGTTTGTCTGAGAATCTTCAGGGTTTGGCTCTGAGGGACGGCTCGGCAGGTTAGCTCTTCCAGAGCTTTCACGGAGGAAGCACGAGTTTCCTAGAGGCACAGAAACAGAGTTTAGAATCAAACTAGGGATTAGGGACATGGAAAATCACTGAGATCTAGGCTTTAGCGCTGACCAACTGGAACAACACTGCGGCGTTGAGGTAAGGTCTGAAGACAGCTTATGTAGTGGATCCTCTGATGATCTTGATGAGCAGCACCTGTGCAGGAGGCTCCCTCAGAGGATCCACGGCGGACTCTGCTGGAGAAAGATGGGATTTTCTCCAGCTCCCAACAGTTTGCTGTTAACCCAATTAGCTAAACATATTAAATGCATATTCTACTTTTTTTTTCTCAGATATAGCCAGCAGATTAGAAAAGGGTATAGCCATTGCCAGCAAAACTCAATCAGGATCCATTAATTGAAGATCCATAGATAATAACGTTAGAGTACTCCTAGATCTGTTAGATTATAACCACTTAATTAAATGTTAATTCTGGTCTTTTATTAGGCTTTTGATCTTTTAGAACAATCTTTTATACCATAAACTCTTAAATGCTTTTGCACCAAATTGATCAGATGAATTAATATTTTGGATACAGACATTAACAGTTCAGTTACCAGTGTAAGGTTGCAATCAAAAGATTCCTTATAAATAGAGGTGGGAAACAAAAATGCCTGTGCTTGTCTCTGCTCTTCATTTTAGTGGCAGAAATGTTACTAATCTACATTAAAATCAGTCCAGACCTGACAACTTGAAATGTATTAAGCGAGCCTTTAATCAGCACATAGTTGGCAGAAGATTGAGACAGTGGCGGCTGGCCTCACCCACCCAATGACCCTGATTAAGACGTAAAAATTTTTTTTATAAATTAATTTTAAATAAACATTTAAAATATTGCGAGATATATTAATATGTATTTTTTAGATATGCAAAGCGTCATTCCATCTTTAGTCCGATTGGTGGCATATTTCTGCTCTAGGGCGCAAAAATTGTTGCCCATTGACTCTTGTTATTAAAAGTTGTACATGCGCAGCAGCTCCAATACAAAGTTATAGAAGAGCTAGGGTCGCACCAGTATGGCAAGCTAAGAATGCCACTATTCCTATTTAATTATTATGTTAAGATTGAAATTCACCCGCTAAAAGTGCCTGTTTTTCTAAATTTTCGCCGCTTTTTTTGCTGGCATTTACCATCAAGTGCCACTTTTTTACGTCCGTCATGATGGTACAGCAAGACGCACGCTCTTAAGGCACTACTTGATGGGTCAAAACACGCGTTCTTGATGTGCGTTCTTACCGAGGCAACACTCGACAAATACTCAAGTATTCCTAATATGATAATAAGGTCCTTCCTTCTTTTCCAACAGCCAGTGCATTTGAACTGGTTGCATCCAGTCACTGATCAAGGCAGCCAGACCAAGAAAGTTCAGCACAGATCTGCTTTGTGGAAAGCTCTGCACAGAGCTCGGTGTGGCATTGTTGCCAAAGTTCACTGCATTGCCATTTCACAAAGCCTTAATTTTAGGAATATATCCACTACATGCACTTTGCTGTTATTTTGAATCCATTTCCATGCATATTTTCATGTAAAAACGTTTTTCATAGACATGCATCGCTAACTAATGTTAGACTACAAAATGGACAAAAGTTTTATTGAAAGTGTTGAAATAATTCAAGCTGTACTTACTTTATGATGTCAACTATCATCTTTTTAACAAAACCTAAAAAAGCACCTCAAGGTTGAAAAACGTTTTTGCGGAATTTATTAATTTTGTTGTTACCATCAAACTCTACAAATGATATACTTTAAAATCGGCATTGGAAACATTGATGGAAGTATGGCTATTGTAAATTTAATGCTTTTTTTTTTATAAAGTCATTTAAGCATTCTTTAACTATCTTCAGGAGGGCTTCATTCTGGCACATCAGCTGTTTCTCACTTTCCACATGGATGTTTGGATGAACTGTTTTTGAATAGTGTTTTACCTTTAAGTGCAATTCAAATCAAAAGTATATAGAAAAAACCCTTGAACCAGCTTTCAGGAAAAAAATGTTAATGCTCCATGGTCTAAATGATTTCATGGCATAATCAGTTGTGATACATTGTCTTTGCATTTTATGTAACTTTATATAAATATGAAATGTTAAACATTTCTGTCAAGATGCACAATATCAGATTTACAATCAGATCAACATAAAAGCTATTTCCAGGACAACTTGCAACATGAATTGTCACTCCCAGATATTCTATAGTTGCTGTCATATCAGTAACACTTTACAAGGTACCCAACATTTGATGACCTGATAGGGAATGCCTAAAGATCTAATAAAGAACTTATGGGTAGTTAACCCATACTTACCAGGGCACAATCAGCCCAGCCTTCTAATGGGATTACTGCTTAGTTATGTTTGAAACAGATTAACAAAGTTACAATGTTACTTCAAAGTTACAAAGGAAACAAAGATTAACTAATGTGAATCTAATTTGAAATAACTAAGCAGACAAAGGCTGTGTCAGTTACCAACCAGTAACTGGTTGGTTACTGCAACCACTGGTTGGTTACTGCAAAATTAGAGTTGAAGATCTCAGTGTTTTGGTTCTGAATAAGCCCTAAACCTTTGAGGCACAGTTTACAAAAAATACCTAACTGAGTACCAAATTATTCACTATCTATTATCTTATGGACTGTTTTGAGTCAAGCATCATATCAGGTAATTACTAAGGAACTAATAATTACCTAATCAGTACCTGATCGTTAACTATTGTTTTGTGTACCCTTTAGTTAAGTGAAACTACACATCAGTTCCTGCTTAGGTACTCTGTTTCCCAGGTAACAGTAGTAGTCCCATAATAAAACTGGGCTGGGTTTTCCCCGGTATGTACCGGTTAACCACTCCTTATTAGTTCTATTGGCATGCTCTAGTAGTTAATGGATTATGTAACTGTTTGTAAAGTGTTAAACACATATATATTATACTTTAGGCCCAAACTTGACTAAAATGGTTGTAATTTGTAAGGATGATAAATCACATTTTTCTTTTCATTTGCCTTTCAGATCTTACATTTAATGATAGATGGTGTCAGCAAGCAAAACCTGATTTGTAAAAAAAAAAAAACTCAGAGTAGTTTCGCTCCCCAGAAGTGAAACTAAGATGCACTTTAAAGGTAGTGAAACTCTTTATGCTACCAGTATATGTATCACATAGTATTCTCAATCACATTAATCATAAAAGTATAATCTCTCTAAAATACCTCAGCTTTCTCAAAAAAAAAAAAAAAAAAATGATAAAACAGAATTTTCTCCTTATTTGATGCAGATGTCAAACTTCTGTCTTTTAAAAAATCAACTCAAAGAGAGTCTTTCACTGATTAAACAGAAAACACAGTGAAAAGTTTGGTTGGATAAACAAAACTAGACTGAAACTCTATATACTTTATAAGCAGAGAGAGTATAAAGTTAGAGGTTTAACTAATATATACTGCAGAATGGGAGAATAGAAATAGAATGAAAGAGAATGATGAAAAGTGGTCCCTACGTCCTCAACCAGTCTAAGCCTATAGCAGCATAACTATAGAGGTAACTCAGGAAAACCAGAGTACTCTAATGATTAGCTTTATCAAAAAGGAAAGTTTTAAGCCTTTCCTAAAAAAGTAGTCAGAGTTTTTGCCTCACGGAGTAAAACTGGTAGTAGGATACAAAGGAGAGGAGGCTGATAACTGAAACATCTGCCTCCCATTCTTCTTTGAGAAATTCTAGGAACCAGTTGTAAACCTGCAGATTGAGTGCTCTGTTGGGAACATAAGAAATGATCAGATCCCTGATATGACAGAGCTTGGCCATTTAAGTCTTTGCAGTATATGTGAGAAGGAAGGTTTGAAATTCTATTCTAGAGTACTTTTCTTGCTT
>NW_024038283.1:0-54480 GCF_016077235.1 Cyprinodon tularosa
GACATTATGTGCATCTGAGGCATAAAACACGAAAAAAATGTCGCTCAGCTAAATGTAACTGAGTGAATGAAAACAGTTACTGCCCACATCTATTTATCTAGTTTTTAAAGGAAAAATATAATTTTAAAAAATCAGCAAGTGAAAGATTGTTTATCAACAATTAAATTCTGCCTCTCATGTAGGAGAACTATGTAATGAATCGATACCAAAGGTTTGAAATTTTACTCTGTTATCTGGATTTATCTTTGCATGCCTCTGTGAAGAATTTACTGTACAGGGCAGAGAGAGAGAAAGAGCTCTATTACTTTCGACTTCTTTTGAGAGGCCTCTCTCTGAATTTCCTTTGTAAGTTTTACTGTTGAGATCAGTCAATTTTTTTAGTTTATGCAGTATTTTTGGGGAAAAAAAAGTATTTTATAGTCAAAGTTGATTAAAAAAATGTGAATCTACTGTAAGAATCAGAACCTTCTTTTTACAAACAAAGAAAATATCCATAGATTTCAAAATTGGTGCAGCAGCAAAAAGGAGAATTTACATATTCAATGTCCTAAAAAACAACATTATGTGCGATTTGAGGCATAGAGACGGAACAAAACTGTCAGAGAACAAGCAAAATGTTCTGCACATCTGCACATCCCAGCGGCTCTTAACATTTTATAGAAAGTAAAATGAACTGGAAACAATGTCAGGAGGATTTATAATGAATAAATAATGTCGGTTTCCGGGAATAAAGTGGAAATCATTAATCAAGACCAACATGTGCGGCCAACTAGATTTAATTAACATATTTTTATATAGCGCTTATTGTTATTTAATCTAAAACAGATTCCTTATTTTCAAACATCAGCTTATATCTCCACTGGAAACCACTTGTTTCCCTTTTTCATCTTACAGAGGAAAGTAGTTTTCCAGAAGTTTTCACCTACAGGAAATTGCTCAGTGACTGACAGACTGACTGACATCCAGCTTTAAAACCTGTTAACTGCAGAACCTATATGGCTCCCAAAACTATAAACACAATCACACAATATGGCAAAGCAATCAGTGTTGCAATTCTGATTTCATTGTTACATTAAAGTCCAAGCTGACCTTTTAGCATCTTATAGAAATGGTTGTTGTGACGTGCTCTTACTCCATCATTTTGACAGATAAAAATAGTGTACCCAAGTGCCTTTGAGAGGAAATCTTTTACTAGCAACCTGAAATTCCATCTAATACCCCGACATCATACAGAAAGGTTTCTCAGAGCAAACTTCAGACATCAACAAAGCTCCAAACACCCCCGCAGTATTCTAGACAGGAAGCATGGAGAGTGAATCAAGTGAGCTACATCTGTTTGCACAATTACACCCCTCAGTTTAAGTTCCTCTGACAGAAAAAAAATGATCTCACTTTCTCAGAAGTTTGGTCTCTTATCAGGATTTAGTTTGGTTAAAAAAAAACTAGAATCATGGTTTTAACATCAAGACGTGCTGGGAATAGCGGAACTGTGGAAGTCTGTCTCTCTGGTTTCCACTGAGAAGGTTTTTCATTTTAGCTTACACCCGCTCCTGGATTTCCCTTTTCTCCTTTCACACCAGAATCACCCTGAAACACAACAAGAACAAAGAAGATTCTCTCAGTTCTGGAATGACATTGACCATTAGATCTCTTAACCAATGATATAAAAGCACATTACTTACAACCACGCCCTTCGGTCCGGGTGAACCTGGAGTTCCAGCATCTCCTTGGATTCCCTGAAGAATATAAAATAAACACAAATTATGTCTGCGATCTTATTTATGCACTGTGTTATTACTGTTTGTTTGTTTACTGTTGGCCACCTAAAGTAGGCTAGGAGAGATGACTTCCTGTTGCATCTTACCACTTAAGACAGGGGTTTTCAAAGTTTTCCAGGCCAAGGACCCCTAAACTGATGGCGAGATGGAGCGGGAACCCCTTAATTATATACATTGCATGAAATTGTGTTCTATCAAGCTAGTCCTATAGTGACTCTATTACAAATGGAGTAATGTAACAAAAGTTTATTGAAGTACTTCTGGTTCAGATTCCTGGTTGATCGGACAGGTGTTGTGAATGAAACGGTGCTCAGCTTGAAAGAGCTGATGGGTGTTGCTGAATGTGTGCATTGATGACTGAAATACGGTGGCCCTGAAGTGCAAACTGCAACTACAAATCTAAAAGCGCAACTACATTAAGGAAATCGCAACTACATAAAGCAAAGCACAACTACATTAAGGAAAACACAATTACATTTACCTACCGGAAAAGGTAGGTACCAGTGGGAAACATGAGACATCGCTGATTGGACGACGGGGCTGCTTGACCCTTGAACCGGAAGTCATTCTGCCTGCTGCGGCTTTTGAAAACATGGATATTGTCGGCGCCCCAAACATAGCTGCCGTTATCCAGGAATATTTTGAATCAGGACATACACTATATTGCCAAAAGTATTTGCTCACCTGCCTTGACTCACATATGAGCTTAAGTGACATCCCGTTCCTAATCCATAGGGTTCAATATGACGTCGGTCCACCCTTTGCAGCTAGAACAGCTTCAACTCTTCTGGGAAGGCTGTCCACAAGGTTTAGGAGTGTGTTTATGGGAATTTTTGACCATTCTTCCAGAAGCGCATTTGTGAGGTCGCACACTGATGTTGGACGAGAAGGCCTGGCTCTCAGTCTCCGCTCTAATTCATCCCAAAGGTGTTCTATCGGGTTGAGGTCAGGACTCTGTGCAGGCCAGTCAAGTTCATCCACACCAGACTCTGTCATCCATGTCTTTATGGACCTTGCTTTGTGCACTGGTGCACAGTCATGTTGGAAGAGGAAGGGGCCAGCTCCAAACTGTTCCCACAAAGTTGGGAGCATGGAATTGTCCAAAATGTCTTGGTATGCTGAAGCATTCAGAGTTCCTTTCACTGGAACTAAGGGGCCAAGCCCAGCTCCTGAAAAACAACCCCACACCATAATCCCCCCTCCACCAAACTTTACACTTGGCACAATGCAGTCAGACAAGTACCGTTCTCCTGGCAACCGCCAAACCCAGACCCGTCCATCAGATTGCCAGATGGAGAAGCGCGATTCGTCACTCCAGAGAACGCGTCTCCACTGCTCTAGAGTCCAGTGGCGGCGTGCTTTACACCACCGCATCCGACGCTTTGCATTGCACTTGGTGATGTATGGCTTGGATGCAGCTGCTCGACCATGGAAACCCATTCCATGAAGCTCTCTGCGCACTGTTCTTGAGCTAATCTGAAGGCCACATGAAGTTTGGAGGTCTGTAGTGATTGACTCTGCAGAAAGTTGGCGACCTCTTCGCACTATGCGCGTCAGCATCCGCTGACCCCGCTCCGTCAGTTTACGTGGCCTACCACTTCGTGGCTGAGTTGCTGTCGTTCCCAAACACTTCCATTTTCTTATAATACAGCTGACAGTTGACTGTGGAATATTTAGGAGCGAGGAAATTTCACGACTGGATTTGTTGCACAGGTGGCATCCTATCACAGTTCCACGCTGGAATTCACTGAGCTCCTGAGAGCGACCCATTCTTTCACAAATGTTTGTAAAAACAGTCTGCATGCCTAGGTGCTTGAATTTATACACCTGTGGCCATGGAAGTGATTGGAACACCTGATTCCAATAATTTGGATGGGTGAGCAAATACTTTTGGCAATATAGTGTACGTACGAGGTGATACTGGATATGCTCAAGAATAATCACGAAATTTCAGTTAGCTTGCGTACACTGAAGACACACTTAAAAGAAGCTGGACTGTTCAGACGACGCAACTTCCGGTACAAGGGTCAAACGGCCTCATCGTCCAATCAGCGATGTTTCATGTTTCCCACTGGTACCTACCTTTTCCGGTAGGTTAATGTACTGTAGTTGTGTTTTTCTTAATGTAGTTGCACTTTTAGATTTGTAGTTGCAGTTTGCACTTCAGGGCCACCGTACTGAAAGACATCTTCTACCACCATTTATCTGTTTACTGCAGTGGTTCTTCATGTTAATGTGTATTTAAAGACATTTCAATTAGTGTAAAAAATTGCAGGGGGGAATATACCAAAAAAAGTCTAATCAACCAAAACTCGCGACCCCCATGCAGTACCTCCGTGGACCTCCTGTTGAATACCTCTGACTTAAGGTATTGGGAAACTCTTATATATGGCCCACTGTGTCCATGTACTCAATGTCATACTGGAACATTAAAAAGTATGAATTCAGAACTCTTCCAGAAGTACAAATGCTAATAAATGTTGATAATAAACACTGAGTGAAGCTATTTTTTTTCAAACAGAATAGGGATGTCAGAAACACTAATTGTCTGAAAAGTATAATTTTTTTCTTACTTGTTGCCAATAGTAGGCTAATGTTACAAAACATCTTGAGGCCAACAGCCATTTTCTTCGACAGTAAAATTCTGGCCTTTCCTCAATATGTGTACTTGTGCGTTCTCATGTGCTCGTGAAACTTCAGCAGTCTAAGCCCTAGTACTGTACCAATTCACAAGAACAGCGGATCGAGAACGGACAAAGTCCCTGGATGTTGTTCTTGCCCCTCCCTCTTTACCCAGCATGCATCAGAGCAGACTTGTCTGTTCTTGAGACTGACGGCTGTCTCAGCATGCACTGCGGCAGCAACGTTCAATGGTGCGCTCACAGAGCTCAGAGTATTAAGTTAAAAGTTCTCTTTTCTCTTGCTGTTGTTCAATAAAAGTATGTTTTAAAATCATTTGAGGCGAGAACATTTTACTTTTAAGCATCACTATATGGCGTATTGAATATAGGTATGCTGATCTGAGAGAACACCGGCTCTACTCTGAGCCTCTCCTGGATGACTGAGTTCCTCACCCTGTCTGTAAGGGAGTGGCCAGCCAGCATGCGGACCACCATCACACACTAATGTTGGCAAGCCACAGATGAACTGGGACTCGCTGACAGAAGCGAGGCTGCCGTACACAGGTGTCACCAGTCCCTCTGACCACCATCTGTAGGCAATGCGGTTGAAGTGTCTTGCCCAAGGAAACAACAATGAAAGCCGAAGCCGTGGCTTAAACTGACACCCTGCGGTTGCATGGCAACTCCTGCATCTGTGGCCTCTGTCATCCCACTGAGGGTAGAAACGTAGACCACCCAGTTAACAGAGAGCTTTGATTTTACGCCCACCTCTCTCTTCATCACATCTGCATTATATTTGAAGCAGAACTGTTCTGTCTATCGATCTCCAGCTCCTTTCAACCTTTACTCGTTAATGGCACCCCAAGATCTTTGAGATTGGGGTGCCGTCAACACACTTGAATTCCATTATTTAAGGGATAAACTCTGTTCCAGCCTGAAGCTGACAAACCAACGTCCTCTACTTGAGAACTGGTGGACACATACAAATTCCCCTATGCAACCGTCAACTTTTTTCAGCACCAGTATCAAAGCGTTGATATGTGTTTTTTTTTTTTTATTAAATTTGTATTGTGTTTTTTTTTCTGAGACATCACATATTCTGACAACACATAATGTGTAGTCTGAATTTCAGACAAGGAATTGATCATAATATCCTTATTTATTAGCATAAAAAAATTACCCTTTTGTGTTTGGAATTGAGTCCAATAGCAAGTTGTATTAAAATGTAGTTCTGTTTTAGTAGAGCACCTGGTGGTAAAATTTAACTTATTGCTCCTTTAAATGTAACAAAAAAGTAAAAGTCTTGATTTAAAAAAAAATATTTAGGTATTCTAAAAAATTAATGTACTTAGTTACAAAACAAATCTGTCAATTCAAAGACATCGTTTTTGCTTTCATTAGAATTCATTGCACTCTAGTTTTTTTTTTCTTTTTGCAGACAAGCCTCTTCCCAAGTCTAAAGTTATTTAAAGTCTATGACATGTTTTGTTCCTGGACCGGCCAATTCTTTGCTTTAATTGTCTTCTGTCCCTGCAGAAGGAGAAAGTATCACCACAGTCAGCTGGTCTCACAGCTTTCTGTTGGTCTATTGCATGATGCCTTAAAAAAAACATTAGGTTTAAATGAAGCTTACAGTCAAAATAGGAAAAGTTTAAACGTCTGTGAATATATTTGAAAAAGAATCAGTCAAACTATGAATTCACTCTGCTTTCAAAAAGTGATATATAACTGTATTAAATATTTTGTTTCATAGGAACATAGGAGTAGCTGTACAGAAGGAGTATTTTAGTAAACTTAATCAAATATTCAAAGCAGTAAGTAACAAAAGAAAATTAAATGGAATAAAACTTTGAATTTTTCTGAATTTTGTGCTTTCACTGACCTGAATACATGTAAATGATTAACACTGATTACTTTATTAATATGTCATTTTCTTCAGATCTAAAGTAGTAGGGAGATGTTAAATTAACAAAGGAACTGTCCTCCATTTTTTCTTTATTATTTTAAGAAATTAAATTGAAAAAAAAAACTGATGTTTCTGGTATTTGCATTTTCGGGTTTTTCCAAATTTCTAACAACAAAACGTAATTTTTGGTTGACACGATAAGGGAAAAAAATCACTCCATAGTCTTTTGCTGTTAAGAGACGAATGTATTAAATTGATGATAACATTTTGTTAATAAAAAATTTATTTGGTCCTAATATAAGCATCTTGAAAGGGTAAAAGAAGGACACACCATTCTTAGAAAAACACCTTTAACTCAGAGTATGTTTTGTAGAATGTTCCTTTATCAACTCTTAATTCTTCTGGATGAAGTTCAACATCCGACCACAAAAACATCAAGGTTTGCTTCGGTTAGACATTAAAATTAGACAAACCAAAAGAGGCAGAAATAGAGAGTTCTGGAATGGCTATTAAAATCCCACGACTACGGATTGATTTGGAGGGTCCAAATGCATGAATCTGTTTTATTTTTTATGATGATCTTTGAACATTTTTCGTTGTCCAAAAGATTAATTTCAGTGCTGATATACTAAGTTACCGGTATGTATGTACGAGTATTAGGGCCAATTACGGCCAATTACGAGAATCAATTGGTAACATTGTGAGAATAAAGTAGTAAAATTACGAGAATGAAGTTGTAAAATCATGAGAATAAAGTTGTAAAATTATGAGAATAAAGTCGTAAAATTACCAGAACAAAGTTGTAGTATAGGAGAAAAAAAGTCACAACAAGAATAGTCATAAAATGACGAGAATAAAGTCATAATATTAAGAGAATAAAGTCCTATAATTACAATAAACAAGTTGTATTTTATGACAGCTCCTACAAGAAGCATTGTCTTCCCTCATGTGAAGTTATACTTTGGCTCTGGTTTGATAAATAAGGAAATCTTTTAGCACCAGCATCAAACGGGGCAGGATGTCAAAGAGGACTCAGGTTGCTGTTTGGTGGAGCTGGTTGGCTGTCATATGGTGGTCTTAGCTCAAAGCTTTCTTTCTGAAACAGGTAGTTGTATGATGACTTCATTCTCATTATATTACAATTTTATTCTCATAATTTTACAACTTTATTCTTAAAATAAAAAAAAAGGCCCTAATACTCCACCGTCAGTTCCCATATGGTGGGGCATATATTCAAAGAAAGTTGCTAAGCCTCAGCCAATGATAACCTACCTTCTGTCCAGATGGACCTGGTAACCCTGCAGCTCCAGGTCTGCCTGCTTCTCCCTGAATACAAAAAGCAAACAAACATACAAATGTTTTATTTTATTTTTTATGACTTTTTACAATTTTGTAATTTTTCCCAGCTTTAACACAGTTTCCACCTTACTTTGTCTCCTTTGTCACCAGTTAGACCATCAATACCAGGCACACCACCGGTACCCTGGGAAAAACACAATCAGTGTAATTACTACCAGTCCATGACATTTTAATCCTGGGAAAGTATAATAAAATGAGGCCCGCATATCTTCAGTTCCACACCTTCTCCCCCTTTTGTCCAGGAGGACCTGTTAACCCTATCATCCCTCTATCACCCTGCAAACAGAAAAAAGTATTATAACTGAGGGTTCTGTCAGACACAAGCATGCAGGTGAGGCGGTGCAGGCGACGAAGGCGTGCTGCCAGGATCTCAACCCTGGGAGTCTCACAGACAACTGTTAGGCAAACGGATCATAAAGATATTAGATGAATAATATGTACATTAGAGGAATAGAAGATGTTAAAAACACACTCTGAGTCACACTCTGTGAAACACAACTCATTGAGGCCAGAATCTGTTGAAAGCTTCACCAAGACCCAACAAGATCTGGCTGCACATTCAACCTGAGATTCATCGAACAATGACTTTCCATTGTCCCTGTAGAGTCGCAGTTTTGGACAGCAAAACCCTGATGTCACTTTCTGTGCCAAGGAATTTAAAGGAATTTCAAAGCGGGAGCTCAGTGAGATTTAATGCCTTCGAAATTATACAGCACACCATAAGTCTTACCCACCACAAGACTTCCCTCTGCTTTACAAGTCACATAAGGTTGCCCTTTAATTATTCCAGGCTCATATTAACACATAGTATTTATTTAATCATTCAGATTTAGAGACGGGAGCCCTGGGCAAAAGGACATCATCTAAAGAGGGACAATTACACCGAGCATTACCTGGCCCAGTTGGATAAAGATACAATTAGATGCAAAGTAAAAGAACTAGGCTTTAAAACCCTGAAATTAATAACCAACCCTGCCGCAGCTAACGTCATGTGTTTGCTTTTATTTATTTTTTTTTTAGAAAGTTTACAGCAGCAAATTGCAATGTGGTCTTAGAAAAAAGCAAAGACAGATGTTGAAGCACACAGTAACAAATGGAAAGGCAAGTGCATATGCATTAAAGTTTGTTTTAATGCACTGCTGTCAAAGCGGCAAAGTTTTCCCAGCAGGAAGGTCTATTAAATGACTGAAAATATGGAATGGAACAGAGACCAGCTGCCTGCGAGAGAAACTATGCATTTTTTTGTCCACATCACATATACTCCAATATTATTTGCAGTATGTGAGAGGTGGATAGATGTGAAGTGAAAGGAAATGGATAAAATCTGTAAAATAGATCTATTTACAATGTGGTATGTCATTTTGCCTATCCGCCTTTGGAGATCGATCTTTTCGTCATTAGGGTGTCATTGGTCAATGAGCTATCTCTATAGTTATGCTGCTATAGGATTAGACTGCTGGAGGACATAGGGACCCTCTCTCTATTCTCCTATTCTGTAGAATCTGTTAGTTCAATCTCTAACGTTCTGCTCTCTCTGCTTTTTCTCATAGTAGCTTCGCTTCGTCTGTTCCTGTCAGGCTGTAACCCCAACCTGGAGACAAATATCAGCTGTGCTGCTGCCATCAACACCTTTGTTTATAGATGTTGGAGATCATCCTGTTTTTCCAGTGTAGTCCTGTTTCTCTGACTGTGACTGGCTGGATGTGCTCTCTTCATCCTCTGGCATGGGAGCTGGCTCTGAGCTCGTCTGCCTGGCTGTGTGTTTCCTGGAGGGGCCGCCTTTTACAGCTGCTTTTTGTGTCTCTGCTTCTGTCTCCTTGAACCCCAGTCGGCCTCAGCAGATGGCTGCTCACACTGAGCCTGGTTCAGCTGGAGGTTTCTTCCTGCTAAAAGGGAGTTTTTCCTCTCCACTGTCACTACAAGCATGCTTAGTGTGAGGGATTGCTTTTGAGTCAATGGGCCGGATTTATCAAGATCCAATTTTGCGTGCAGTAATTTGCGCTCGCAAACTGGAATTTTGCGCGAGGGGCTGAACCATGGTTTGCGGGTGATTTAACAAGAGTGATTGCGTAACTGGTGGAAGGTGCAAAACTGTTGGAGACGCCCTATTTAAATGATGGGTTTGCGCGTTTTGTGGTTTGCGGCAAAGTAGTTTGTAGTCTGTACAAACTAGTGCATTAAGAAATTTAAATCTTACAGTGACCCCCAACAAAAAAAATAAATCAAATCTGCAGTAAAAAAAACAAACAAAAAAAAAAAACAGGTGTTTTGTATTGGCCTGTGACTGTGGATGAGATCCCCGCAGCATTTGTCATGTTGCTCCACAGGCGCAGGGGGAGAACCCCGACCCCGTCGCACAGCACTTCTGAAAAAACGAGATTGGGAGATCCCAGCTCTCGCTGCAACCGTACGCTGGAATGACCCAGATGCAAAAAAGTGCAATGTTGCAAGGAGTTTTGTGATATCTGGTATTGCGTGGGTCCTCCTTGTGGCTGGCTCCAAATCCATTCGGAGTTCCCCCAACAGCTCCAAAATGGCAATGCTGGATAAACGATATGTTTTGATGATCGTTTCCTCGTTCATTGCAAAAATATTCACACGGAGTGAAAAAATGCGTTCTCTGCGTCTCCTTGCTTTATTTCCATGTCTCCTTCTTGCGACAATAACCGCTGCCATGTGTGCGCAATTACGCATACAGACCATTTGCACCTTCTTTTGAAACGTGTTAAATATAGAGTCAGATACCGTCAGCAAAATTGCGTTCAGGTTTGATAAATCACTTTGCGAGTGCTAAATTAATATATTTACATGTTCTCCTCCCACAAGACGCACTTTAGCGTGTAAACGCCCCATATTGCATATTCATTGCAGAAAAAGTACTAAATGGATAAGAGGCGCTATTTAGCACGTTTTAAAGACCAAATCCTTTTAGCACGCTGTTGATAGATCAGTTTGTACATTTTTTAGCGTGCGCAGTGAAACAGCTCACGTTTTAATACACGCAAACCTTTGATAGATCCGGCCCAATGAGTCGATGCAATCAACTGGTTATCCTTAGATAGAAAACTTAGAATCAATTTGACTGGATGATCAGGTTGAACTGTAAAGTGCCTTGAGATGACGTGTTATTAATTGGCGCTATAAATAAATAAACTGAATTGAAAATAAAATGAATAAAGTTGAATTGAATTGTATCTTTTACTTGGTGTACCACATAAGTGTCATAGAAATACAACGAAGATTGTTGCTATGATAGGAAGAACTGCAAGAAGGGAAAGGTGTTAAAATAAACGTTTGAATGTTTTTGTCCACATGCATAAAGGTCATACTTATGATGCAGACAAACACATATTCAGGTTAGAATGACGCTCATGCTCGGTCTACATGGCAGACCACTTTACTTACCTTCTCCCCTCTGTCACCTTTGACAGAGGTCAGTTTGCCCTGCAAATAATTAATCGATAAGGATCAATTATTATCGAGGCTGCAAGAGAAGAGCAACAGTTGGAAGGCATGCAGTGAAATAAAACGTGATTTCTCCCTACATTACTACCATCTACGCATTATCAGCCTTTCATTTATTGTAAGATGGAATTTATAGCTTGCTTTTTTCTCTTCATTCGAAAAAACATATTGGTGAAAGTGCACACTTAAATATTCATACAGAGTCTCCTTTTTCCCCTTTGATGCCTGGTGGTCCGAAGGCCCCCTTAGGGCCAATGTCACCCTGAAAAAGGTAGGCACATTCGCAATGTAAAGATCTAAGTAGGCATGATGACAACAATTTAGTTTATCACATCAGACTATGATAATGCAGCGGCAGATGACCTTGTCACCCTTTAGACCTGGAAAACCACGTGGGCCGACGTCTCCCTGTGAGAAATATAAGAACGCTGTTGTCTTCTGAGATCTTTCAAAACAAGGGATTCCAAAATAAAAATGGCGACCGCGGGCTGGGGTGAAATGTGACATCGCTTTACCTTCGTCCCTGGAGGGCAGGAGCAGTTCGCTTCAGGGCCTTTTTTCTGCTCTGCAACAGTCGGTGTTGGTGTGGGGATCCATATCGGAGGAGCCTCTGTCACAACCTTCTTAGGGCACTGAAATGACACAGAGGACTGCTGATTAGAAGCCAGTTTACTTAGGAGCTAAAGGCAGGTCTGTGCTGCTTAGACAAAGTCTTACAGATTTTCATTCATCTTTTGAAAATCAGACATGCTTTTTTTTGTATCTATGGTACTTTTTATCTAAAATGCTTATAGCCTTTTCACAAATCACATTCCTATCAAATTCTACTTTGGCACATGTTGAGCCATAATCTGACTGATTTGGTCGCAGTCAAGGCTTGACTGGCTTGAGTTTTCAAAACTAGAATCCAAAAAAAACTGTGGAAAGTGATTAAGTTAGATGGACCACTGGCTAAGTGTCGGGTCAAGATTCTATTTTTGGGCATGGCTTTGAATACTACTTTCAATTATGTAATTTATTATATCATCCATCAGCATTATTAGTTTTTTCCTTATTTAACCTTTTTTTAACCAGATAAAAACAACCCATTTAGACAGAGGTCTCTTTTCAAGAGTGGCCTGGTCAAAATGTCGACAACCTTAGAAGCACAATGCACCAAAAACACAACTGGATAATAATAAAACAAATCCATTCTAAAATGTAAGATTTCCCACAATTTAAAAAAAACAGGCAGTATTTTGTAGATATCTGTTGCCTT
The DNA here is from genome assembly GCF_016077235.1 of Cyprinodon tularosa. Classification (NCBI taxonomy): domain Eukaryota; kingdom Metazoa; phylum Chordata; class Actinopteri; order Cyprinodontiformes; family Cyprinodontidae; genus Cyprinodon; species Cyprinodon tularosa. The sequence continues at coordinate 12,388 of NW_024038283.1, forward strand.
TTATGTAAATAGCAATAAAGAGCCTTAAATTAGATACGTTTATAGAGTTTTCTCTTATTTTGTTTTTTACTTTTTTATATTCAGATTTTCATATTATATATTTTTATTTATCAAATATTTTTCTAAATATTTTATTGTAATATTTGTTTTCGATTTGTTTCACTGTAATTTTTACAGATTTTATATATTATTTGTATTTTTCTGCTTTCGTTTTTCAGATGCTGTTTTTATTGCATTCTTTACAAATTGCACTTCACATAGCTTTCACTTTTCGGGGCTGCGCACATTCACTCTTGGGCAACATGTGCTTCGTAAGCAAGTTTTAGATGCTCTTGAAGTGAAGAGAACATAATTTTTGAAACACAATTTGAACAGAATGCGATATCTTAAACTCAACCTGAAAAACTTAACATTTAAAATACAAATGAAAAATAATGAAAAAACATAATTAAAATACAAAACGTTGGGAAAATATAATCTATTGAAAAAGTGAAAACATAAAACTTAAAAATGAAATCTTAAATAAAAATTTGAATAAAAAATTACTTTTAAAGCCTTTATGAAATAAATATTTTTTAAAGTTTCATTTCTGGATTGCTGTTTCTTTTTCAAATTTTCATTGACAATTACATTATTTTGTTCTTGCAAAATAATGTAACATAATTCACTCCATCGGGTGTGTTCTACCATCATCCAGAATGTGTGTAGTCTTTTGTAGTTGCTGTAAGATACAGCAACATGTAAAAAATGATATAAACTACATTTAAACAGCATTTTCAGGCATAGAAATCCATTTTCCCCTGTGTGAATCTACAGGCAGTTATACTCACAGGCCCATTAGGAAGATCACAGCAGGTTTCTAGCTCTGCGTGTTTGGAATCACAGTAAATCATCATCCTCTGGAGGTCAAACTGAGCAGATAGACAAAAAGGGTCAACATCTAGAAAAAACAAAAACATCTGCAGTAAATTCCACTTTTAAGAATAAAGGTGAGAGCTCACATCTATCGGAACACTATCGTACAGCCTCTTCCCAATCACTGTCCTCCCCTGAATGTCTATGTCTTCACGGTCTTCGATCGGCAAAGTCTGGATGTGTTTGCAGTCCAGGTACAGGGCCACAGACTTGGCATCCACACTGAGGGCTATTTTGTGCCAGTTGCGGTCAAAGAGGTTGTCTACTTCAGGGTTCTTAAACACAGATCTGACAGCATCTTTCGTCAACCCCACTGCGTTGTACTCCACTGCTTTGTTCTCACCGTCCAGACGTATGGAAACCTGGAAGTGAAAGTTAGGATGAAGTCACTCTGGCTTAGGATGATTTTCTCAAGTACACTGCAAATTTTTTTTAAATCTAAATAAGTATTTTACACTTAAAATAGGTGCATTTTTTCTTGAATTTGCTAATGGAGCAAGACAATTAACATTTAAAATAAGGAAAAAAACAACTGCTTTGTATTATTTCTGTGCATATTATCTAATTTTCTTATTTTAAGAGTAGAAATACTCATTCCACTGTCAAATCTTCTAATTTACCTGCTCAAATTAAGAGTGAATAAACCTAATTTAAGAAATTATTACTTATTTCAAGGTTGTTGAATGATTGCTTGTAAGTTCTAGCTCTCTTGTTTGGGGAACATTACTTTACAGGAAGATTTATTATAGTTTATATTTGGCTGACCCACCTGTGGGATTCCATATTTGTCAAAAATCTGCCAGAGGTACCAGTCCTCTCGTCTTGAGGTTTTCCTGAATTTGAATGTGGTCACAAAAGCGTATTCATCTGGTAAGCCCTGAGGAAACACATCCCTGCAAAATACAGCAACACATTAAATACTTTCTTTTACTGGGGATTTTAAGCATAAAGCCATATAGAAAACCCTCAGTGGTTACAACTATATAACTTATAAAGTACCCTGGAAAAATATTCAACTTGTATATGTAGTTAGTGGAGCAATTGTGAAGGAAAAAAAAATCTTTAAAATGTATCAATCGTTTCAATCATCTTTGGCCTAAATGATTTCTGAGACTGTTGCCTAGGATCTGTTTAAGGGCTGAGGTGACATTAAGAAGGTTAATAATAGTTTGTTTAGCCCAGGGGTCTTCAAGCTGGGGCTCTGGAGCTGCAAATGGCTCCTTGGACTTTCCTCAGTGCCTCAAAATAACTTGAGAACCAGTAAATGTTTTAACAGATAACTGAAGGTTTTAATGGTAGGGGTGCAGATGAAAATTATTTAGATTAGAATCAACCCTTCTGCAGCGACAGTCTTGGTTATACAATGGAAAAAAAAAAATCGAAATCTAGATAAGTCAATTTTTCTAAAAATAAGTAGATTTTTGTTGGATTAAGGAGGTAAAAGAGACATTTTGCCAAATAAACAAGATAATTTACACTTAAAAAAAGAAAAAAATATATTGATTGTTTATTTCAAGTGCATATAATCTAATTTTCTTATTTTAAGTGTCAAAATATTCATTCCTTTGGCAGATTATCCCATTTACCTACTCAAAATAAGGATAAATGCACTTAATTTAAGAAATGTTTACTAATTTCTAGATTGTTTTTCCAGTGTATTAGGGTAGGTCTAATCTAGCTTTTATTGCTAGCTGTAGGATAAGCTGTTAAGAGACTAGTTTTGCACCACCATGCAGGTGCGTGCGAACACGATGTGTTTTCGAGTCGTCCAGATGAGAGTTGACTCAACTTAACAAAGTCGGCTTTTCGACGTTTTGTGAGGCTATCATTCAAAGACAGGCTCTGACGCTCTGACATACTGTCAGACTTTATGTGACTTCATTTCAGGGATGTGGACAGTAATCATGATGCAGCTCTCTTTTTAGCACGATCCAGCATTCAGTGCTGAAAGAGATTTTGTGCGGCTAGCAGAGCTTTTTAACAGGTGTTAAAATGTGTCCTATTTAGTAGATAACTAAATAATTATTCATTGTTTATATTCAAAAACAGAATCACATTGAGGGCATTTTACATCTTTTTAAACAATGTAAGTATCAGATTCTGGAATAATTTAGGTTTTTGCTCTAGTAAGTTTCATTCTGGCATTACTATTCTTGCAAATACTACACGGCAAAAAATCTAAATCTAGATAAGTCATTTTTTCTTAAAATAAGTGCATTTGTTCTTGAATTGAGGAGCTAAAAGAGACATTTTGCCAATGGAACAAGACAATTTACACTTAAAATAAGAAAACACAATTGCATTGTCTTATTTCAAGTGCATATTACCTAATTATCTTATTTTAAGACTAAAAATACTCATTCCATTGGCAAACTATCTCATTTACCTGTTCAAATTAAGGGTAAATTCACTTAATTTAAGAAATTTTTTACTTATTTCTAGATCGTTTTTGCACTGTAGTAAGCCTCTGCTTATGTATAAACCACATTTTTTTCTGTTTTTGCAAAATCATGGAAAAGGTGTAACAACTTTTTCTCTCCAATGTTATAAGGACAGCTCCGATCAATAAGTCTTTGAATATTAATAATTCATTTAATTGGAAGTAGCCAGACAAAAAACTGGCACATGTTTTCTTCACTTTTGGTAAAAATATGAAGTATGAATGTTTTTTATGTCACTTACTCTGTTTGTTGGACTATTGGCATTGTCCCAAGGCGAACATATGAACTCTGGCCTTCATCAAGCCTGGCCCCCAGGATGTCCTTAACGTTGAAGTACTTCATGAGGTCGAACCCTGCCGCATCAGAATAAAACAAACCCATTGGACACCAAAAAAAAAAGTTTGGAATCATCATAAAAACATTTTACAGATGTTTTTAAAGATTTATTCTGGGCCAATTAAAAGATCAACCATCATCTAAATATTCTGTCCCAGTATACAGTATATGAACCATTCTTTGGATTAACCATTTTGATGCAGAATGTGGTCCTTCAAGGAGAGAATTAAAAAGGTAGAATAGACCCAAGAACACTCACACAATAACACAAGCATCTTTTGAGCATTGAGGCAGAGTGATGGTTTAGGACTTCTAGTGTCAAGCTGAAGTTGAAGTGGGTTAGTCCCACCACACCCTGCAGCTACTGTGTTTTGTGGCCATTTGAGGGAAAAGCTGAAATCACTGTTCTGCTACTGAACAGCTGGGAAATTGAGCAGTTGGGAACTGAAATGCTTGTTAGATTTGCTGCCAGAAAGAAAATAACTAATAGTCATTGCTGGCAAGGCTCTCTGAGCGTCTGTGCACGCGTGTCTATGGTGCCCTACGGTATGTCATTTGAAGTGGTGCAACCACAGCCCATATTTAGGCAGTTTGAAAAGGCCACTCCCTTGTACAGCAAACAAGTGCTGTAGTCATGGCAATGCCAGCGTTTGAAGGATTCTGCTTGTTCTGAGGCTGACAGTTTTCTCTGCAGTGAACATGTTGAGTGGAATAAGCTATTTCCAAAGAAAATAACATGACATTAATAAATCTAAATGATAGAGAGCACTTTAAACTATCCCCGCAGTGCTCTGGTAATGCGGTCAAATCTGTGGGATACAAGGTTTCCAGGGGGATTATTTACACCAGCACAGTAATCTTTAAAAGGAGGAAGCAGAGCATTAGAGTGGTAATGTGAGAGTCTGGGGAAGGCTCAGTGGGTATCGTAGGGAAAAACAGCTTAGAAACAGGTGGTGGGAAACAGAGGGTGCCCTGGTGGAGCTAGCAACATAGTAATAATGAATAAGTGATTTTGAATGTTGTATGCATGCAGACTCAATACATAAGATCCTTTAATATGTCTACTTTTAAGGAAATTCTGCCTCTTTTCGTCCTAGTTGTGTCTAGAGACATTAGCAAAGCATCTTCAGGCTAATTGTTGTTATCTTAAGGTAAGGTGAGACTGCATTCTTGAGTTAAAACAGGAGCCGCAGGAAAATCAAAGCAAGAGCCCTGGCACAGAGTCCCAGAACGGGGGAGATTTACTAAATACATGCTTTTTGCTGCGCTAGAATTAAGACCTTTGCCACACGGCACTTCTGAGCTGACCTTTATAAGGAAATAACATGTAAATTGTTTGTTCCAGCCGCGAAATCCATATTTGCCCTTGAGTCGGAGCTAATGACAATAATAACTGATTGCAACAACAAAAAATACAATTATCAAAGTAATAAATATTATTGATATGGTAATTTATAGAAAAGTTAAAGGAGGAAGAAGCAATAGGTCATTATTTTAGGTTAAAAGAACAGAAAAATAGTAATATGAAAAGTTTATGGTGTCTTTTAATATTGAATATGGCATGATGACACAACACCTCTCTTTGTTGTTCTCAGGTTGTGCATGCTTGTATATCATGGCAAAATTCCTTTGCTAACATGATCTTGGAGCAGCTGACTGGCTTAATTATTAATTTCATTCACCTGTCTAACTCTGCCCCGTTTCCAATCACTGCTCATCTGATCCACCTACTCCTGCCCCTACTTAAGGTGCTTGCATCCAGTCATCAGGCTCAGATTATGTTGGTCTCTCTAGCCAGTGGTGAGACTGTTTTTAGAGTTCCTTGATATTTCTGATTCATGATCCAGACCCGTTTTACCTCTCAACCACTGAGCCTGCCTGTTCCCATCTGATCTGTTTGCCTGAACTGTCTTTGGACTCCTGGACCTCTGAGCCTCTCTTATCCCTGTTCTGATCTGTTTAACTAAACTGTCTTTGGGAACCTGGACTTCTGAGCCTGCCTGTTCCTGTTCTGATCTGTTTGCCTGAACTGGCTTTGGACTCCTTCATGTTCTAACCCTAACCCTGCAGCATTTGGGACACTCTGGATGGCGCCCGCCGCATCTTGTTGGCAGCCCACTGGCTGGATACTACCTTGTTCTCTGGGCATGGACTGAATTTTAAAACCAGGTTAGTGACTCACATTGGTAATCATCCACCGTCAGATTATCATGGTTACCAACCTGTGTTTCTCTCCAAAGAGGTACCAGCCTTAGAAGGCCTAACCTCTACTACTCCAATTTGTTGTTTAAATAAGTGCGTTTGGAATTATCCCACTGTCTGTCTGGCCTTGAATACTGGGTCATTTCTTCTGAATGATGACATTAACAAGTTATTAGTTACCTATTTCTTCAAAAGATAGGATCCACTGAAAGGTGATGCTGTTTCATATTTATTTGCATTTATTGTCTGCAAAGCATCTGAAGGATGCAGATAAAGTGGAGGTTTAACTTTAGCTTCACTTGTGTGCTAAAGGGCCCAACTTTCCAAGCTGTGAGATTTTGAGTATTGCTTATTTAAAAAATCAATATTGATCCAAAAAGCTTAAAAACTAACTTTGTCAAATTCTCATCGGTCAGATAAAGAGCCACACGCAGCAACATTACTCTCTGCTGGATGTGTTCACACTAACACCTCACTGTACCCAAAATATTGCAAACCATCAAAATGATGTTCTAAAACATAACCGTGCCCGTTAAGGAAAAAGATTCCTTTTGTTTGATCTCTAATTGTGGCTGTTTTTTCCCAAGCATGCTCCAATATTCAAGTTCAATAAATATGTTTTGTTTTTTTGTTCTGGTTTAATTCCATGAAGATTATCTTCCTTAGTTTTTGTGTAAATCTTTTTCTCCCCTAGTATTTTACTGTTTTTATTTCTGACATTCCAAACATTTGCTCACAGACTTTTGCTCACAGATTTTTTTCCCCATCAAATCGCCACAATCATTGTGGAGATTTCTAGGTTTAAGGTTGTACCTGAATCTCAAATGAACCAGACAGAGAAAAAAAAAATCTCATGTAATGTGTATCAGGTTTGACAAATCCCTTTTTGGGTACCAGGTATTCCCATTAGCTTATCATATGCATTGTATTTTCTGTGGTTTGCTTATAAGAATATCCTCTGCATATTCATAAAAGCCACACCATACAAAAACGTGCTGTAAAACTTAATCTACACAAGCAACATCAATGGTACCTGCTTTTAGGTTCAGCTTTGAACATGTAAGCACACAACTATTTTGAAAATCACACTTTTTGTGATGGTCACTGATTCTCAAATTCACTTGCAACTCCTTAACATTTGTAAGCTATGCATAGTTTTAATATTATGTTCTTTTTGGATTAATTCGCTCTACTTTTATTTCCTTTTACCAAACATTTTGTTTGTACTTTGTAATAAGATGTAAAGGGAAAAGCTGCAAAAAAAAGCAATTTAGCTATTAAAGGTTTTGCGAGTTTAAATCCATATGAACTTATTGCTACACATAGAATACATACTGGGTTTTGGTACATTAACAGATCTGTAACCTGAAACACGGTGCTGGAAGCATCATGCTGTGATATGCAACCAACACAGGGCAGCTAAAATATTCACAGATGATGACTTTTTGCATCAAAACTACACTTTTATTAAGATGTTATCACAGATCAATTCAACCGTTTATTTCTATAGCACCAATTCACATCACGTCTCATCTCAAGGCACTTTTCAGTTCACCAGATCATACAGAAAAAATGTATTCAAAGTTTTCTATCTACGGAAAACCAGTTGATTGCATCAAATCACTGACACGAATGCAATCCCTCACACTAAGAATGCTTGTAGTGACAGTGGAGAGGAAAAACTCCCTTTTAACAGGAAGAAACCTCCAGCAGAACCAAGCTCAGTGTGAGCGACCATCTGCTGAGGCCGACTGGGGTTCAAGGAGACAGAAGCACAGATACAAAAGGCAACAAAAGGAAACACACAGCCAGGCAGACCAGCTCCGAGCCAGCTCCCATGTCAGAGGATGAAGAGAGCACATCCAGCCAGTCGCAATCAGAGAAATAGGACTACACTGAAAAACAGGCCAATCTCCAACATCTTTAAACAAAGGTGTTGATGGCAGCAGGACAGCTGATATTTCTCCCCAAGATGGTCTCACTTCCAAACAGGAACAGACGAGGCGAAGCTACTAAGATCAAGACTTATTAATGGCAGCATCATGGTTAGTGAACACTATGCTTCAGCAGTCACAGGGATGCTGATCAGAAGAAGAGAGATGGTGTTAAATAGAGACAATCTCTGTCAGAGGCTACAGGAGACTGAACAATGGAGTGGATGTACCAAACTCTAAACATACAGCAAGAGCTCTGACAAAATAAGAATCAATCTAAGGATATTCAAGTGTAAGAATGGACTAATCTGTAATCCCATTCAGAATATGTGTCATCTAATTGGTCTGGTCTTAACCAGTTCTGAAAGAAACAGAGGATAAAGAATGTAGCTTTTGGAGAAGTCCAGTTGGCAGAGACATAAAAAATAAAAACCCTGAAACTGTCTCTGCATTGAAAGGTTGTTTTACAAAGTATTGAATCTGCAGGATTAATACTTTATTAATTATGAAAAGTGAAGTGGTGAATTTCTATTATTATTATTTTAATAACTAATTCTTTCTTAAAATAAGGGCATTTTGCTTGAATTGAGGAGGTAAGTGAGACCCTTTGTCAACAGAATAAGATAGTTTACATTTAAAATAAGAAAAAAGAATTAAATTGTCTTATTTAAAGTGTATTTTATCTAATTATCTTATTTTAAGAGTAAAAATACTCATTCCATTGGCAAAACCTCTTATTTACCTACTTAAATTAATGGTAAATACAGACAAATAAAGACATTTTTCCTTATTTCTAGATTGTTTTTGCAGTCTATGTTGTTACATATAAATCCTGATGGCCTAAAAAAGTTTAAAACATTGTTTATTTGACACTTTTGAGCTCAAAACAATATTTAGAGGATTATCAGTTCTGAAACTATAAAAAATGCTGAGAACCGTTCCTGCCATTATATCTTTCTGTCACCTCAGTCACATGGCTCATATTTGCTCAGTGTACCGTTTCTGTGGCTGCTCGCGGGGCCCTCTGAGCTCAGAGCTGTAATTTGGACTGGCAGCTGACAGAGTATAATCAACCCAAAAAGTTATTTTGGACAGCCAAGAACGACCAATGGGGCGATCTGCGGGAAGAGCCAGATGAGTTCACGGACTGGGAAAGGCGAACACATGCACACATGCTCCTTTGATCAGAACAGATGGCAGCATTCATGCAGGAGATAGGGAGCTCACAGCAACAGAGACTGGTGCTTTCACTCCGTATCCTGAGGGGTCAGACATGCTTGTCTGACTCAAACCCCAGGTCTGCTGGCTGTCAAATTCTAATCAGCCTTTGCATGTTCCAGAGGAACGGCAAACTGTAAAGAGCACTGTCTGTGTAATTGTAAGTGGGAGCAGCCAAACTACTGTTTGTCTGGCATAAGTCTGGATGTAGACAAAATCTGTGTGCATATCTCCACAGAAGCACTTGACTCAAGTAGCATTAAGGTTTGGCTGCAGTCAAGAAGTGGCAGCAGATAAAAGATGGATGGGAAAACCCCGGACATCTTTGTCCTGTAAGACGGCCTTAAGCCTCAGGCTGTGGTTGATACCACGTTATCCCCACATCAATCTGGGCCCCTGGTTATGACGTAACTATCTGTGTTACACTGGAAGTAAATTAAAAAAATGTAGCCTTTACTCAACTACAAGGATATATGGAGTTTGGCATCTAAACTACATAAAGAAGCAAGTTTAGATACTGCACACTACTTCAGCATTGCCACACAAAACACAAACGGGTGCATTCACACCAGCAGCCAAGGGTATTTCAGAGGTTAGATAAAGTGCAGGAAATGTGGACTACTGGGGAAAGTTTCAGTAGCAGGTGAAAATGTTGGCCTGATGTCGACATGTAAGCTCTGCCAAAGTCAGAATTTAAACTCATTACCATTTTTCTGTGACATAACCATACTACTATTCCATGACCTGATTAGTTTATCAAACTGTCGTAAATAATGTAAATAATGAAGAAAGTGTATTGTTTCAACTTGAGGAGACAGAGGATTTTCTTATGATTTCCCATGAGCAAAACTGAAAGTATAAAACTATAGATCTCAGAAAGAAGTAAGTAAATGACTGAAACAGAACCACCTCCAGAACATCGTTTGTCTACTAAAAAGACAGTGATTTATCAGGCGTTCGCTATAATTCTTTTTGCAGCTGAGCGGAAAAGCAAAACCTCATAATTAGCACTCACCCAGTGGCAAGAATGTGAGAATGTGACCGAGAATGCAAAGTGATTCTGTCCTCCCTGGTTATGAACTCAAAACATCAGCAGTTGAACCAAACATGACTTCCACTTGTCCAAATCATTTCAGACAAAGTTTAACTTTCACTCTACCAAGAAAAGTATTTTAAATGATGTGTGTGTGGCCATGTTTTGGCATATGAGTGAGGACCAGTTTTCCAGTTTCTTCATCAAACTGAAGACATTTCATGGGTCCTTCCTTCTTTTTTCTGTTGCTGTTAGGTTTAGGACTAAGGTTTGAATTTATTTTAGGTTGAAGCTTGTTTGTTCATTTAAAAATAAATTAATCCATATTTACAATTATGAGCCAAGCAAAAAAGATATATTTACATGATATAAAAACAGCTAATTTACAGCTTATTAACAGATCCACCATAGCCATTATCTTAATACTTTACCTTTTCCAATTTTCTTATGCATAGACCTTGTTAATAAGCTGTTAATAAACCATTAATAAGCTGTTAATAAACTGTTAATAAGCTGTTACTAAACCGTTAATGGGATGAAACTGAACCATTAATACATTTAAACTAAACTTTCATAGGCTTTAGTTTAACTGTTGTTGGATAACTGAAATACTAAATAGAGATGGTAAGGGATGAAGAGTAGGCGACTTGAAAAAGTGATTTAAAAATACAGAGAGAAAACAGTGGAAAAAGGAATTTCCTTTTTATATGTTTGATTAAAAAAAAGGGTATTAAAAATCAGATGTATTGATTGTTGTATTTAAATACCAATTTAGAAAAGGGATCTGAAAATACATTTTTAAATTGTAGGGTTTAAAATTAGATTAATACATAGACTTTTACAATTGCCTCTTTAATAATTCAACTTAAAGTGTGCAAATACAACACGCTTTTTAATTGGATTCCTAAGTGTGTGACTGAAATGTTAGATATAAAATGGTTGTATTTATTTTCACTGACTTTCCTTGTCGTTAATAAACATGCATGTAGAGTTAAAGAAGATACTAAATGCGGTTTACTTGAAGAGTATAAAGGGATCAAAACATTAAACATGGAGGCAAAATGGGCTGATTAGAGCTGATGGAGTGATCTGACCTGGAGCTGTTGCTTCATTAGCCTTCTTATGGATCGGTTACTTAAATAATTATTGTCTTAGGTTTATAGCTTTGCTGTCGTGTAACAAGAGGTCTTTCTGTGCAATCTTTGTGTGCTATGTTTAGGTGTTTTCCTACAGCTGCTCCTGTTTCCACCCTCCGTCCAAACAAGGGATAAGTTAGCTGAAAGGGGGACTTTGAATTCTCTCCTTTGGGAGCAATATGTTCACTTGGCTAACGGAGTTAGATGTCTGTCTACAACTTGTTTAAGTCTGGCGGCGTCCTGAACTATTAAGATGGTTATATTAGGTATATACTGTATGTCTGTTTCTGCTTCAAAGAAGATCTGAAAGGAATAGATTACAAAATATATGAGTTTCATAGTTTAGACTGGGAAGAAGAAATCACATTTATACATGTCCTAACATATGTGATAATAGATCATTCAGTAGAAACACATCTCCAAGTGCTCTGGCATCTTTTTCCGACATCTTGTTCTTGGATATAGCAAACAAGTCGTGCCCATTCATCTGTTTTTTCTTTTATGTTGATGAATGTGGGCGCGAGACAGACAGGAACTCAGATTCCCCAAAAGACCCTCTTGTAACAACATCCGACCTCTCTGGATAAGCACTTTTCAAGACCTCTGAAACACAGGAGGCCCTTGCTGTACAAAGTAAAAACATTAACTGATTTTTTTTTTTTTTTTTGTCTGATGTACATTAGTTGGAAATAAGGGAAAAAAAATCAATTTTGACCTGCTGTCCCTGCTTTGACAGATGGATGCTTTCACTGACCTCCTTGAGCGATTTTGTTTTGTTATACAGACGTTTATCTGGACACCATTATGAAGGACATAATAAGCAGATATCAGCTTCAGCATCAGCAGTTTTAATTCATATATATTCTGTGGTTACAAAGAGTTTTCCTTAACATATTGTCTGTCAATGTTTGCTTTTTTTAAGACAAAGTGCCAAAAATGTTACTAGATCAACCTATAAAACATGAAAAGGTGGAACCCTCTTCAGGCTTTTTTAATCACACAGCTGTTGAGTGCTTTTTTCCTCAAAATAAAAGCGTTGGCAGCCTTAAAAGCAGCGACTGCTGCTCTCTGAAACAGGGGAGGCTCAATGGTGTTAAGCGCTCTGAAATAATAAACTCCAGACACCACAATGGTTATCCAATCAGGGCTCTACTTTCTCACTGCTTACCTCAATAGACTGAGGCTCAAACCTCGACAGGGATTTTTGTCAACAAGCTAACTGGTGGAGTGGAGATTGCATCTGAGAGCAGAATAAACAGCTGATTAATGCGCAACATATGCATGAAATCAGGCCAGTTTCGACGCGTATTTAATGCAGTTTAACGGCTACATTTATGAAGTTTGACAAAACATATTTACCAATAATTTTTTAAGTTGGAATTCCGACAAGTGGGCACAATATAATACATACTAAGACAAGCCATTTTATTCAAATATACATTAAAGTCATAGGAAAATCATATTTAAATGTCAAATCATTCTGGCTTAAACATGTATCTAAATGTATCTTTATCAGACTAAATTGTCCCAAAATAAAAATAAAAATTCCACTTTAAAAAAATCCTGTCTTAAAATCTGTAGGTTTTTTTTACGTTATCTTCTCCAAGCCAGTTAGTTATACGTCAGCCTGAACACCTAAATTCGGCCAATCATATATCAACAGTCATCTGTCAATCAAACTTTTTTTCGGTCATAGCATCTTGATTCATATGTCGCAGCTAATATACGTAACGGTTGAAATAAGAAACATTTCCTTTCCCATTGAGTTGCGTCCCAGTGTTCACGGGGATGGACGTCTGTGTCTTCGACAGGCGTAGAGCTAACAGAACTGGCAGCGTTGCGAGGCAAGGGCTCAAACATGTACGGCTGGAAGCCTTCTACACCAAACCAAGCGTCCTCTTCCACAACAACTTTGTCCGCTTTCCACGACCTCCGACGCTAAACTCTCCTCCTCCTGCATGTTTCCGCTGTCCATAGTGTTCCTTGACAGTGTCGTTTCTAAGTCACCAATTTAGTGCTACTTGGTCCCAATGGAATTTCCCATTGGGAACCTACTAGCACTAAGTTGCTAACTGGTTAGCAAGATGCTTCCGACAAATCGACTACAATCAAACATGCTTGCGAACCTTCCGCCACAACAATCCCGCCCTCTTTATAAACGACCAATCACATTCACTTTATTCACTCGTGTAAAGTTGTGCACCACTGGGGAGAATTTGGAACTGCAACCATTGGAACAGCCATTTCCCTACGAATTTAAATATAAGCTTTTTTTCGCGCACATTTTTTACATTCTGTGCATGCAGATACAACACTGTACTGTACCCCAACATCAGTTCATGCCCCTTCTCAATGTATAACATGGATGCATAAAAACCTCATGTTTTTTTTTGTGTTAAATTCCGTTTAAAGTAACCGATTATAATTAAAAATATCTCCGCACATTTACTGGTTGTTAATTTTCTGTATTCAGACCCTGCTGATTTTAATTGGTTAACTCTGTTCTAATTACTCAACGGAATCTTGGAAAACTAATTAATTCGTTAATCTTTAGTAGAATTTATTACTGCAACAGATCATTCACAGGTCTGTCTTCCTTATTTTCTCTCTGCCCATTTCCTGTCTATCTACTGTAAATAGAGGCCACTGAAATATCTCAATTTTAAAAAATGCTCATTGCAAAACAATATCTAGTTTTTCAAACGGTAAAAATGATTCCTACTGTTGTTCTTCTGCCGGATATAATCAAATATGTTTTGGTTGCTGGCAGAGCAAAAATCGGCTGTGTTATTTTCAGCCAGCTGACCAGCAGAGTGCAGCAACAGGTGGGCTTTAAAGTTCTCTGCTACTGATATAACCAGAGATGGGTTAGATGCCTTTTGGGTGTGAATAAGAAGAATGTGATGGAAAATTTAGCAGTTCTGAAACTACGATATAACTCTGTCAACCTTCATACTGGTAACTGATTTGTGCTTAATTATTATCAATTACATGCTTAAAAATAAACAAGCACACAGTAAATTACTATTATATTATACAATTATAGTGTTAGCCTTTCCCTGTTTCTTTGTAATGCAGCCAGCTGTCTATGAAATTATATTGCCATGGTCAGGCATCTTCTTACAGATGAAAAAATGGCCGACATATCCTGTTCCCATCAATTTAGGTCGTTCCATTTTGATGCTGTCAGATATTAAAAGCCTTTTGGTAAATATTCATGGTGAACAAAAGGATGAAAGCCAAGATTTGCACAGAACACTGAGCGCATAAAATACATTGAAAAAATGCAAATATGATCTGCAAAGTGGGTTAACATAAATCCACAACATTTTGTTTTACAAATGCATGGAGTTTTTATGATGCCAGTGTTAAACTAGAGAGAAAATGAATTTGCCAGAGAGGAAGCACCTTCCAAGTCATGAATAAAAGCAATTTAGTCTCCAATCAGATAGCAAAAAGAGAAAATAGCAAAAGCTCACTGCATTTATGCATCATGGCAGAGAGTTTTTTTTTTTCTTTGTATAAATGAAGCTCCAAGTGGGAGTGTATGGAAATGTTGGAATTTAGTCTGAGGTTGATTTGTACTGCCAGTTGACCATGTTGCCGTTGGGAAAGCAGCAGTTTGCACATACCTGGAACCTCCTCCAGACCATAACTGGTGCTGTTGGGCTTAAAGCGATCAGGTTGAACCTTCATCTTTGGACACAGGACATCTGGAAACAAAGGAGAAGAGTCGAGTCAGATCTGGCTTCTTTTGTTGGTTTGCATACAGCATGAACTGCCCTGAAAATCAACTCACAAAAATACAAACTTTGACTTAATTTAGTGTGAATTCCTGTGACCAACACCAAGTAGGTCCTCTAAGTGAATTTGATGAAACTGGTTCATGATGTAATTAGATTTTTTTAAACACAAAAATGTGCAAATGTACTCAAAAATATTGACGCCCCTTTACTTTGATACTTCTAAGCAAATACGTTGTAATTAATGTCTTTTAGAAATAACCGAGTGCAAAGATTTATTTATTTATTTATGATACATTTGAACTATATCTTCAATTTAAACATCATTTCTTTCTTGAGGAGGGGGGTGGGGTTCGTTTTCTTTAGACCAGGGGTCTCCAACGTTTTCGAGGCCAAGGACCCCCAAACTGATTGAGAGATGGAGCGGGGACCCCCCTAATTATATAGGGATGACAAAGTTATATGATCCCTGAAAATGTGTCATATCAAACTGGTCCTATAATCACTCTATTACAGATGGAGACAAAAGTAATTTCTCCCTGGGATTATTAAAGTATTTCTGATTCTGATTCCTGGTTGATGGGACAGGTGTTGTGAACGAAACGGTGCCCAGCTTAAAGGCGCTCTTGTGTGTCGCTGAATGTGTGCATTGATGACTGAAAGACATCTTCTGCTTTCATTTATCTGTTTACTAAAGTGTTAATGTGTACTTAAAGACATTTTAATTAGTGCAAAAAATTGCAGGAGGGAATAGAAAAAAAAGTAATCAACCAAGACTTTCGCGACCCCTATGCAGTACCTCCGCGGACCCCCTAGGGGTCACGGACCCCCTGTTGAAGACCTCTGCTTTAGACAGTAGGCTGAAAGGAATGGGGGAGAGACATGTAGCAAAGGACCACACGCCGGATTTGAAGCCAGGTCAGCCGCGTCAAGGACTAAGGACTCCATACATGGGTCATGTATGTTAACAACTGCGCCACTTAACCCTATAATGCCAAATGTATCATATTTGATACATACAGTTTCTGAAATGTTTTGCGTCTGACACCTTTTGCATAATTTAATGGTAAAAACTTTGCTCAAAATCCTATTGTACACAACCAGATATACCTGATAACAGCCAGTAGAAGACTACACAAAAAATAATCTTGACTTATCGCATAGTAATAAATTATTAATATAAAAAATTTATTTCTGTTTTTTCTTTTTACATATTTTGTTAAAAGGACAAAAAATGACTTCAATCCAAAAAAAAGTAATTTTCTGTTTTGTTTTATTCTTGGATCGGGCTTTAAAGGGTTAAGCACAACCGTGAAACACAGTTTTCAAATCGCAGAGGCCCTCAGCTTTAGTGATATTACATTAACTAAGAAAATTATTTAATGATTTTCTCACTTCAATACATTAGGTGCCGCTAATGGGCTTAAATTGGGTCCTCAGCCACAAAGAACTGATCCCTGCATGCTGGCAGAGAGTAGCACTGTTTGACGCAGTCCTTTGAGAGTATGGAGGGAATTCATTCCTTCACTGTTGGAAACTAATACGTTTTTTTTTATTGAAATGTAGAAAGAAATGCAATCCAGAGAAAGGTTTAGAAAAAAGTTTGAGAGTATCTTTGCTGATTTCTCAGGATTAGTAATTTCAACAAAAAAAAAATAATAAAGTGCTTTTTTGTTTTTGTTTTACTTTATCAAAATGAATTTTAAAGATTTTTAAATGTGATTTTTTATAATAAATTAATTATTCTTATTTCTTTATACAGATTTCGAATTTTCTTTTTTTTTTCCAAGCCTCTGTTTTCCAAATGCAAATGCATTCTTTTCAATCGTGTTTGATAGATCGAATTCTCTTCACTGCAAGCCCAACACAAAGGCTCAATCTTGACACATTTACCAATACTATGTTGTTTTTAAAGTCATGGAGACCATAGAGCTCCTCACCCGCCCAAAAAATATTAAATAACCTGATCAATTTAATGCAATTTGAAAATAGTGCAGTTAGTAAAACTTAATCTGAAAATGTAAATATCAATAAAATCAGCAGAAAAAAATACAATGTTATTCTATTTTTGGAAAAAGAAATTATAAAAAAAATTACCTTTTTGAAGAACAAAATTAGAAATAAACTTTGAAAACCTTTGTTTTATTTATCTATCAAAGTTTCATTTTTGCATTGCTTTTTTTTTTTACGTACATTTACAAAACGTGTTATCTACTTGCAACAATATTGGAACACAATTCACTCCATATTTAGAAGCCACCTGATTATTTGAAATAGTTTTTTCAATACATTTTTTCTGTTTCTTTTTTTATTAAAGGAACATACGTTTATTATGTCTGTAAATGAAAGTCCTACAACTGAATACTGCAAACCAAGGCCATACAGGAAGGATGATGTAAGGAAAATCGAAGACTCGCTCACTTGTTTATGAACCAGGGTATGAAAACAATATTTATAGCACCATGATGAGCTTCTTTATACATCAAGAAGAACTATGAGTTTAGATTAGAACTGACCATATGATATTCACTAATAATTAATGCAATGTACTCCCTCGTGTTTAATGCACTTTAGTGCATGCCATACACACCCACACACATCTACTACTTGGAGCTCACAGAAATTAAGTTTCTGATAAGTTAATTAATATATATAGTTTTTATTCAATGTTATAATTTGGCTTTGTTATCATTAACCCCAAAACAATCTTAACTCTTAGCCTTTTTTTCCACTCATTTTACTTCCACATTTATGAAATTGAAATGAACTGAAAATCATTGAATGTTACAGGATGGATTTCAGTAAACGTGTCATTTCTATTATATGTGGTCTGTTCATCAGCTAAACAGCCTGTTTCTCTTGACTACCGGTCATAAATATTCTTTGTGGTTTGTCTAAAACACTGCAGCTTCCCTACTGGGACAAGCTTTTGCTAAATTCCTACTATCAAACCCTACAATTTTCTAAAATCATAGCTTTGAGAAATCTTCTTGTCATAAAAGCTCTGAACCTTTTAGGGGTTGATTCTGAGGACAACTTGGCTTGTTTTTTGTTGTTGTTTTTTTGCTTTTTTTCCATCTAAACTAAGAGGGGGTCTAACCTGTGGATCATAAGAGTTAATTTGCCTGTTGGCATTTGAATTTCTTTTAGTCATTTTACAACGTTAGTGTTAAGAGAGGATGCTGCCAGTTTATACCAGTTAAACTGAAACAACAATATTAAGATCTACCAAAGGTTATATGTCTATGATGCCAGCAGAAGAGCTAAAATGACCATTCTTTGAATCTATTAAAGTGTGTCATCCTTTCTTAAAGATTATGTTGTTGCACAGCTCTCTATCTTAAAATGCGAAATAACGGTGCAACTCCCTGCAGTTGTGGCTCTGAAGCTATAATTTGAGGATGGGAGTGCGGGTTATATTGGATGCTATGTAAAGCTTTTCCTTTAAGCATTACAGCTCTACAGCAAATATTTTTCTTGCTCTTTTTTGCCACCACAGATTTTGATAAACTTTTAATTATTCTTCCCCTTTCATTATTTTGTCTAATTTCTCTTAACGCACCGTAGGATGTGGCTTTTATGTCACTGTAGGTCACACAGGCAGACATACCAGCTTTGGGCCACACATGCTCTAAAGAGTCAGCGCAGGATAAACAATATCCAATTTTAAACCTATAGATTAAAAGGTAAAATCTTTTGACATGTATGTGAGTTGGGGAATTGTGCCCACATGTAACATTAGAGCTGTAATTTTCTGAGTGAAAATAGCTGGCACTGCCCAGTGATCCAGTCACTCTGACCACAGATGTACTTAGAAGTTTCCTTGCTGAGTTTTTAAAGAATGTAGATTGAAAATTCAAGCTAAGTCTTTGGTTATTTCAAGAATTGCTATGTAGTATTCTTTAAATGATACATCCTACATTACTAATTATCAAAAAAAAATGCAGTTACTACATCAAAGGAAAAGGCTGAGGTCCATTGTTATCAAATTAATGTCTAAGTTCTAATTAGAAATTGTATGGGTGTGTAATTTGGTCAGGTGATTTGTTAAAGGTCCCATATTATTCTACATTTTAAAATGAAATGTCCTCCAGATGATGTTTTTTGGTGTTCCTCTCAGGTTAGGCAAACAGCCTTTACCAAAAGTGTACTTATTAAGCCCTTCTCTGGACAAGCTGCTTTGGCTTTCCGCACCCCTGTCCCCCCAACGGCCATTCGCCCCCACAGCCCATAACCATGGCAACCAATGCAATTTTTTAAAGATAGTCCAGGAGCAAGAAATAATACAAAGATGAAGGCTGAGGATTGACCGATGGCCTGCTACAGATTGCGTTGGACAGCTTATTACTCTTTATGACATAATTAGTTCTTTAGGGGTCTTTCTTCCCACATAATCCGTCTGATTTATTGAGCCACTAGGGGAACTAGACCTGTAACTTCCAGGTTTGGCCCCAGTGTACGGAGATAAATTTGTTCCAGGATTGTAAAAAGTAAAGAACAGATTTTTAAAAAAGGAAATATGAAAAAAACAGTTTTTCAAAAAATTGAACCTTGGAAACTTCCCAATCAAATAATTTATGTATTTGCAAAAGTTCAACCCGTCTTTTTACAGTTTGTTATTTTATCAGAATCTATTTACAAAGTCTTTACAGCTTTTCTGGATTCTGGATGGTCTGTGGTCAGACCAATATAAATGCTATTGCTAACATCCAGCCAGTGCAGACTAAATTTTGTTAGTCTGCATAGAGATCAATGGAAATGTTTCTCCAACTAAGAACAGTAGACGGTGAAATCTGTTAAACAAGTTTTTAAAGAATTGGTGAAACTCTGTTTTCTCCAAAAAACTAAAAAAATAAAATCTAACTAATATCTAAAAAAAATCTGAAAAATTTAGAAAACTCTAAAAATAGTGATTTAACTTTTGCATAGACTACATATATTAAAAGTATCCACATTACAAATTACTCTCAAAACCAGTTTAATCATTAAGAAGTTTTTCAAAGTTCCATTTTAAAATTAATTTTCTTGTAATGTCTTTTTTGAAACTTATTCTTTGTTTTCAATAATATTGAATGAAATATCTTCCAATATTATAATAATACCTTCCAATATTATTATAGAGATGTGCGGATAAACTGTGTGACATATTGTGCTACATGTTCAACTTAAAGCTGAAGTTTTTAAAAATCACTTTTTTGGCATATTGGCTAAAACTGTCCCTATGCCCAGACAGCAGTACATGTGATATGTAACCTGTGAAAAAAAACTGCTTCAATTGGTCCCGCATACTGCCTGTATTTCAATCTGGAAAGAATAATTCGGGACGAGTCAAAACAACCAATCACAGCCAGAGGAGCGTCTGATGGAGTGTCAGGTGATTTGTTAAAGGTCCCATATTATTCTACATTTTAAAATGAAATGTCCTCCAGATGATGTTTTTTGGTGTTCCTCTCAGGTTAGGCAAACAGCCTTTACCAAAAGTGTACTTATTAAGCCCTTCTCTGGACAAGCTGCTTTGGCTTTCCGCACCCCTATCACAGCAGTACATGTGATATGTAACCTGTGAAAAAAAACTGCTTCAATTGGTCCCGCATACTGCCTGTATTTCAATCTGGAAAGAATAATTCGGGACGAGTCAAAACAACCAATCACAGCCAGAGGAGCGTCTGATGGAGTGTCAATCACAGCCCCCCCCCCCCCCCCCCCCCCCACCCCCCCCCCCCCCCACACCGCTTAATCTGCTGCAGCGCCCGGCTGCCGCAGTCAGTAGGACGCGCGTGGAAGTCATGGCGGAGTGACAGCCACCAGAGAAAGAGAAACTGCCCTTACTGCCCCTGCCGACAACTGCTTACATGGCAAACTTCGGTATAACCAGCATCTTATATCTAGCTGCTTGGAGGTGAGTGTTATCGCTCTTACCGGTTCACACTCCATGCCGCTTACGCTGCTTGGACGCTTGTGGTCGCATGCGGTAGCCGCGCAGGTGCTGTGAGAGGGGTGGGGCTTGGAGGTGGGGCATGAGTGAAGCAGGGAGGGTGGGGGAGTGACGTGAAACCTGTTTTTCTTCAAATTTTCAGTCGAAGTCTGCTCTCTCCTCAATGTTACAGACTGCAGCTTTAAGCCTGAGGCCAGAAGAAATACCACAGCTGTGGAAGACCTCTTGTATGCAACCGGTGCCAAAGATAAAACATCCAAAGGAGCTCAGCAGCTACAGCCCAGTAGGTCTGACTTCACACCTGATGAGGTCTTAAACCATCTATGCCCCCTGGTGAAGACTTCATTGGATCCACTGAAGTTTGCCTATCGGGATTGGGGCAGATAATGCCATCCTCTTCCTCCTGCACCAAGCTGTGACTCACCTAGAAAATCTGAAAGCATTGTGAGGATCATGTTTTTTTAATTTCTACTGTGCTTTCAACACCATCCAGCCAGGACACCTAATGGACAAGCTGGAGCTTTCAGGAGTGGACCAGCACGTATCCAAATGGATTTTTGACTACCTCACTGGCTGCCCTCAGTATCTGAGGGCACAGGGCTGTGTCTCAGATAGGTTGGTTTACAGTACGGGGATCCCACAGGGAACAGTGCTGGCACTTTTTGTCTTCACCCTCTACACTGCAGACTTCTCCATCAACTCCCCATACTGCCACTTCCAGAAGTTCTTTGACGATTCTGCCATAGTTGGCCTCATTTTAGGTGGGGACGACTCATAGTACAGACCGTGGACTCAGAACTTTGTGGTCTGGTTGATTATTTATTCTGCAAATACAGAGCATTTATATTGTAAAAACAGTGTTCAGTGTTAATTTGTTTATTTTCTTAACTCTGTCCCCTATTCTGTTATTTTTATACTCTTTCCACATTGTGTGACCAACTCTTCTATAACATTTTGCTGCTTTAACACCACAATTTCCCCATTGTGGGACAATAAAGGGATTTTCTGTCTCTCCAAAATGCAGAGATGGCAAACGTATTCACTTTCCGTACTTGAGTAAAAGTACAGATACTTGTGTTAAAAAATACTCTGGTAAAAGTGGAAGTACTGATTAAACTTCTTTACTCAAGTAAAAGTAACAAAGTACAGGCTTGTACATTTACTTAAAGTATAAAAGTAAAAGTAGAAACTACTTTTTTCATGCCATTGCCTACAATTTAAATGGATGTCTGCCAATAGGACTAGATCTACGTTGTGTTCATTTTCAATCAGAATGCAGAATCTGTTAGTTCAATCTCTAACCTTCTGCTCTCTCTGCTTTTCCTCAGAGTAGCTTTGCCTCGTCTGTTCCTGTTTGGCTGTGACGTCATCCTGGAAAGAAACATCAGCTGTGCTGCTTCTATCAACACCCTTGTTTATAGATGTTGGAGATCGGCCTGTTTTCCAGTGTGGTCCTGTTTCTCTGACCGTGACTGAGTGGATGTGCTTTCTTCGTCCTCTGGCATGGGAGCTGCCTTGGAGCTCGTCTGCCTGGCTGTGTGTTTCCTGGACGGGGCCGCCTTTTACAGCTGCTTTTTGTATCTCTGCTTCTGTCTCCTTGAACCCCAGTCGGCCTCGGCAGATGGCCGCTCACACTGAGCCTGGTTCTGCTGGAGGTTTCTTCCTGTTAAAAGGGAGTTTTTCCTCTCCACTGTCGGTACAAGCATGCTTAGTGTGGGGGATTGTATTTGAGTCAATGAGTCAATGCAATCAACTGGTTTTCCTTAGATAGAAAACTTTGTATCAATTTGACTGTATGATCTGGTTGAACTGTAAAGTGCCTTGAGATGACATGTGTTGTGAATTTGGCGCTATATAAATAAACTGAATTGAATTGAATTGAATTGAATCATCTCGTCGTCCATACTACTATGCTAACGCCACCGCCACCAAGCTGCAATGATTTGCCGCGAATGAATACCGCCGAATCTGTCGATTCATCTTGTAGTGGTGCATCAAATGCAACGTAGATTCCCATCCAATTAGATTCAATTTGGTATTGATGACGTGAAAAATAATAACGGTAATTCCATTGAATTGATTCAAAACAAAAGTAACGAGCCAATTTTTTAAAATGTAAGGAGTAGAAAGTACAGATATTTGTGTAAAAATGTAAGGAGTAGAAGTAAAAAGTCGCCATAAAAATAAGTAGTAAAGTAAAGTAAAAATATCAGAAAAATCTACTTGAGTACAGTAACGAAGTATTTGTACTTCGTTACTTCCCATCTCTGCCAAAATGTCAGATTTATGTTGCTTAACAACAATGGCATCCCAAGGGGACCATTAAAGCTACAGTGTGTAATTTTCAGCGACATCTAACGTCCAGACTGCAGACCGCAGCAACATGAACATCTCCCCCCCACCGCTTCTCCCCCCCAACAGTACGGCGAGCCGAGCGTTACGGGACAAAATGTCTTCCACAACGTCCGCATCACCTTCCTTCTCAAGTGATGAGGTTTGTTTACATAGATAATTTTACAGATAGTATTTCATTAGTCTGTGTAGGATATAGATTTCAGTACCGTCTCAGTTCATCTCTCTCAACTTGCCGTAGTTACTTTCGAGCGTAATGGGCGATCTCGCAATCGCTAGTTTGTTGGCTCTGCGGTGCCGTAGCGCAAAGATGTCTGCCTCCATGGCTGCGAGACCCGCTCCTATTTTATTATAAACAACGAATTCTAAGGCAACGCAAATATTAAGGTTAAGAGGCTGAGCTCGTAGATGATGATAAATAACATAGTTATGTATAATATATTACATTTCTGACTGTATATCCCTGTAATTATTACACACTGTAGCTTTAATAGATGCCAAGTGCTTTTACTCAACTTAATAATAATTTAATGTATTTTGGATTGAACTAATACTTCATCAAAACATATTGTTGCTCTGAAGATACGGTTTGAGGTTTTGGTAGTAGCTTTTTGTAGAACTCATAAGTTTGTACTATATGCCTCCTTTATAAAATATCTAAGGAGAAATAGGTACAGACACCCGCAATGAATAACAGAAGTTATTCATTGTCATAGTCAGAATTAAATTCCAACAACAGTAGATTTTTCCTGTTTAAAACAATACTGTAGGACCTTTAAACCATTATAAAATGTTAAAAAGAGCATTGAATAAGAACAGAGTGACTCAGAGACTTACGCCTATTTTGACTTTAAGGGATCTCTATAATTTTGCTGCTATAGGCCTATGCTGCTGGAGGACACAGGGACCACTTTTCACAATTCTCTTATTCAGTTCTCCCATTCTGCAGTATTTTTCTTGGTTCAACCTCTAACTTTATGTTCTCTCTGCTTTTTCTCATAATACGTAGCTGAACCTTGTCTGGTCCTGCACTGCTGCTATCAACCTTCAAATATAAATATAGGTGGGCCTTTTTCTTCTGTGTTTTGTCTTCCTAGACATAACTATGGGCTCGGCTTTTACTGTCACTAATTATATGTTCTCTCTTTCATCCCTTGTGATATTAAAACTGCCTCAGAGCTCTTATGCTTAACTGTTTTGTACTGTACCTAGACAGAGCCACCTGTGGAGCTGCTTCAACGTTAACTTTCCTCAAATAGAAATCATTAATCAGGGCTTCTATTGTATGTTTCTCTGGTATGTCTGCTTCTGTATTCTCGAACCCTGCCTTGGCAGAAGGCAGTTCATACTGAGCCTGGTTCTGCTGGAAGTTTTTTACTTTTAAAATTCAGTTTTTATTTTTTACAGGCATTGTATGCATGTTCAATTTGAGATTGCTGTAGATTCAAAGACAAAATTCAAAATACTGTTAACCTCATGCTCATCCAGGAGGAGCAAATCCTGCAAAGTTAATGACTGAATGCCATTAGCTGGTCTTCCTTACAGAAAAAACTCTTAACCAATCTGACTCAATGATCTTTTTGATTTGATCTGATTGAATTGCCCTTTGAAATGATGTGTTGTGAAATGGCACTATATATACTTAAACTGAATTGAACTGAACAGAATTGAAACTCCACATCACTAGAAATGGTGTCGGTTAGGGCGTCGGCTACTGCAAAGAAAAAACACCCAGGTTACCTTTCCACAGAACTATCCAACAGCTATGCCTTTATATCATGAAACAAAGAACATAATGTTTTATTTTTCATTAAAATATACCTTATAGAGAAATTCCTTACTTTTATATGTTGTTGTTAAATAAGTTTTCATTTTGAACCCCATTTTAGCTCATTTATAAGAGTGTGTGAACTACTTTCTAAGCCTGTGTGCATGTGTTCAAAGAATTTTCTCAGTACAATAGTAGAAAAACCACTAAGGTTTTACGAAGAGAGGCTTTCAAGTACTAAACACCTCTGCTCAAAGACAGCAGGCGAAAAAGGCAACAAGACCACAGATATGTCTCAGAAGGAAAGTATTATGTTTAAGTCTTTTTTGAAAAAGTCGCCCCTTAAAGTCTTCAAGACAAATCAAAAGAGATAGCACCGTATGCAACTCTAACGTTGGGTTGGGGTGGAGTTTTGTGGTGAGGGTCGCTCCTGAGCTGTGGTTAAAGGTTAAAATAAGAGGCCATTGGATAAATGCATGTTAAGAGTGAGGTTTGTGCTTCATTATGGGGTAACAGAAGGAAACCGTGCATCACACAAGGTTAGTAATGGGTTTAAAAACAATCTGATGAATGACTTACTCTCGCAGAGCCTCCTCCTTAGCCTGCCCCTAATTTTATCAATGGCGTTGAAGTCAGTCACGTGAAAGACATGGGCGTTCTTTGGCTCAGCCGCGATTTCCTCCAGCTCTTCCTTCAGAGCCTCCCCAATGCCAACAGCGAACATCCGGATTCCAGCTTTGGCGGCTAACCTGGAGGGCTCCAGAACATAATCCTGACTTCGGCCATCTGTTAGCAGAATGGCCACCTTTTGAATGCCTCGAGCGAGCGGCCTTGCTCCGCTACTCTCCGTGAAGATGTTGTCGGTGGTGTAGTTGATAGCATCGCCAGTCATTGTATTTCCTCCCAGGTAGCGTATGTTCCGGGCAGCCTGCTTCACATCTTCCAGGGTCCTGTATCTCCCCAGGGTAAACTCAGTGGTTGGTTTATCACTGTAGCGAACCACTGCCACTCTAGTTTTGTCAGGCGCTATGTCAAATGACTCTACCAAGTTTGCAACCCATTGCCTAATTTTCTCAAAATTTTCTTTTCCCACACTGGATGAGGTATCTATTATAAATGCCAAGTCATAGTGGACGTTTTTACAACCTGGAACAGACACGTATAAAGGAATCAGTAAAAAAGACAAACTGTTACTGGTAATCTGGGTGCAGAGCTTTGATTTTAATTGTTTTACCTGCCCTCTGTGCTTCTACTCCCTCTCCGGAAAGAGTCAGGGCCAGGACGAACCAGACCAGGGCGATCCTAAATCCCAGTCGAAATTCCATCTCCGCCTTGTCTTGGTTCTGTTTTGCTCAGCTTACTACGACCATCAAGCTCCTCAGTCTGTAAAACGTTCAGAGGAAACATCAAACAATGCATCTTTCAGATTTAAGCTGTCTAATAGTTTTGTAGAGTCAAGTTCTCCATCAATCTAAAATTGTCTTTTGTGCATTTTCTATAAAATGTAATTTTACCTACTGCTTTCTGCTTTATTGTCAAACTTTAGTGTTTCAGATAATGGAAAACTCTTCAACGTTGCAAAGGATAATGAGACCAAAAGGTCCCTAATATCTCAATCCAATATAAAAGGAAACTTTGACCTCACCACTGGAAGAGATTTTGCTGTGTTAGTTGTCTTGGAATACAGATCTTCCAAATAGACCCTCATTTATCATCTCAGTTCACCACATATTTTATAAAGGTCATTAAGATGTTTTTTTGGTAAATGTGACCACATTTGGAAGGCCTTTGCACTCTTCAAGGAGGACATTGTTTTTCACCCAGTCTTTTCCATATTGTTAGATTATGACCACTCACAGTGCATCAGATTTAATTTACTGTTCTTTCATAATCTGTTGTTCATGTTTTAATGGACGCTAAAAGATTTATTTGTAAGACTGGTACACTGCTTAGTTTTCCATCTGCTTGATTGTCTTTACATGGAGGCTTCAATGTTTTTGCTTTCTGACATCTTTAAGCACAAGAATTGAATTGAAAATGTTTTTTTTGTCACCAAATTATATGCATCAGTCCACAGAAACAGATCATCAATAAACCCCCAAAATTTACAGGATTAAATCCAAGACTCAACAAGCAGTTTGTTGGTTTGAAAGGATTTGCTCCCTTTTTAAACTGAATCATCATTTGAAGACTTTATATATATATATTTTTTTTTTACTGAGATATTTGAATTGAGCTTCATTATCTAAAGTATTCAAATAAAATAAAATAAAAAGGAGAACGGGCACATACTAAAGGTTGCCTTGAAGAGTCCTCAATGATTTTGAATTCACATCCTAACTTAAAAAATAGCCTTCCGGAAAGCTTCCACAAACCATTTTCTGAAAGGTACCAAAATGTATTATTATGATAAAACACTTGATACATCTGAAAACACTTAGGGCTTGATCTTGATTGAGGTTGGGTTTAAGAAAAATGGGAAAACCACATTGCAGACAAAAAGCTGGTTCATTGGGTCTGTGAAATGTTTTAAATAGCAGGTGCATTTAGCCTGGTTGCCTTGAATTTTTTGCAATATATTCAAGTTTAAATACTTACCTCATGCACTGCAATGTATCAAACCGGAAACAGTTTGCGGGTTTAGTTTCTGCATCTATAGCCCCATTTACACTACCTCTCTGAAACTGATCCATGCCGAGTTTGGATCAGTTAACTGTTTCGAGCTTGGTCCTCACGATCATTTACACATCACGCTTCCTCGACTCCTATCGGCGGTCCACAATACTACTAGCCTGACGTAGTCCTACTCAATTCTAGTCAGAATATGAGTCTGAGACTGCTCCATAGAGCTGTGATTATGGGGCGTGTTTCGAACGAACCAGGAAAAAAAATGCCTCTGCACTCCATTGGATAGACCTACAACCAATAAGAGCAATGGAGTGCGTGACGTATGTTAAGCCAGGCCCAGTTGTTGTCAACAAAAATCAAAGCGTGCAGTTGCACGCCTAGAATAAGAAGATGAGCCTTGATCGCGTTTCTCTGTTCCTCTTTTAAAATTAATTTGCTGTTGATATCTTCTAGAACAGACCTAATAGCAGAATCTACACACCTCAACTCTCCAGCGGCAGCCATTGTTGTTGTCACCCAAGCGAGCTTTGGTCACATGGTTGGTTACGTTACTGTTGATCATCTGTCCATCATCGTATAAAGCCCGCCCTGACAATTTGATTGGCCCGCCAGATATTGTGCGAGCATACTCGCGCTACTATTGAGCAATGCCAGACCGAACTTCCCGACCTCAAACGTTGTGGGCGGGACTAAGTTTGGAATGGCACCCAGTCTACAATACTACAGCTCTCAGGCGGGAATTACACAGAAAAAAATGGCAGCGCCCATAACATTCAGGAACTTATGTTTGTTTCTATTAGTGGTGTTTCGTCGTTTCCGGAATGTGAGGTGAAAAAGCCATCCTTCTCGACTTCAGCATCATCCCAGGTCACACCACGCTCATTTGATGCAATTTATTGTTAATAAGCTGAGAAGAAGTTCTTGATGTGAACAGGTGGAGAGATCTGTGAATTGCAATGCACACGTCGGAAAACCCGCAGAAGGAGTCAGTGGACTATAAATAGGAGATGATGCACTCTGCTCTTTGTTATCGGAGAACAGAGCCACAACTGAACCGCACTGAGCCCTACTGTTGAACTAGTACTATATTTAACGCAGTTCGGTTGTGTCTGGCACAGTCAAGTTCAGTTGCATTCTATTTACACTCAACAGTTATCTCGGTTAGGGTGTTTGGAGTGTTCTCGGCACGGTTTCCAAAGGCTTGTGTAAATGGGGTATACTGTATATATAACACGTTTCAAACCAACAACTGCATTGAAAGAGATCAGCCTGTTTTTCAGTGTAGTCCTGTTTCTCTGACTGTGACTGGCTGGATGTGCTCTCTTCATCCTCTGACATGGGAGCTGGCTCGGAGCTCATCTGCCTGGCTGTGTGTTTTCTGGATGAGGCCGCCTTTTTCAGCTGCTTTTTGTGACTCTACTTCTGTCTCCTTGAAGATGGCCGCTCACACTGAGTCTGGTTCTGCTGCAGGTTTCTTCCTGTTAAAAGGAAGTTTTTCCTCTCCACTGTCGCTACAAGCATGCTTAGTGTGAGGGATTGCCTTCGAGTCAATGAGTTGATGCAATCAACTGGTTTTCCCTAGATAGAAAACTTTGAAGCAATCTGACTGTATGATCTGAACTTTACAGTGCCTTGAGGTGACATGTGTTGTGAATTGGCGCTATATAAATATACTGAATTGAATTGAACTGGATATCTGCAGTCTTTTTTGTGAGGATTAGGTCCAATGACAGAGAGAGAGTTTTTCTCTTTTCCATGTTTTAATATTGATATTTTGTTTTTTATTTCAGATTGTATAGTTTTCAACTTTTTAATAGTAATTATTTATTTGTATTTTTTTTTTATGCTATGGTTCATTATATTTTATTATGCACCGTGGGGTTGAGAGGACTGCAATTTCTTCTGTGTTGTATGTTCACCATGTAGCACATTTGACAATAAAGTTGAGTTGAGTTGAGTATTCTTGTGGCACTTTGAGACATCAATGTGTGTCATAAAAAATATTATTTATATATATTTTCTTTTTAAGGGAAAAATGAATGCCTCCAACTCCATGGCTTTGAACTTCATCTTCCTTTCACTACCTCTAAAAAGGGCAGTGCATACGTCTTTTCCACCTGTTATCAGTATTTGATGACCCGCAACATGTTAACTAATTGCTCATGCAAAATTTTTTTTTTTTTTTGAGGGGGGGGGGGGTCTTTGTAGATCAGGGTGAGTCCTGGCCTACTCTCATGCCGAAGCTTTCTTTTACTCCAGTATATTGTTGACTTGAAGCTTGGCAGGATATGTTCTTCTCTCTCCGAACATGATAATTGAAAGCTAAGACAAAAAAACCCATCTATTTAGAAGATGAAGTGAATTCTCAATCCAGAGAAAATTGGACCGACCGAAGATGGTTGAAACTTGAAGCCAAACTATGTCTTTCTCTCCACCCACAAGACAGAAAAAGAAATATGCAGGGCAAGAGGGCTTAGCTGATGTTGCACGATCTGAATGCATTTAAAACCTAGACAAAGATATCCAGTCAGATTAAACCTTCTCCATGCTTCAAAATACTCATTTTTGGCATTCGCCTGGATTTATTATTACAGGCTCTTGTGTTATAATGCCAACATCTAAACACATCACTATTCTTAACTTTACACAGCATGGGTCGCAGTGCCTGCTGTTTTTAAAGGACCGTCATCTCACTGACTCTAGCCTAAACATGGGCTCATCCTGACAGGAAGACTGTCTCATTTTAGGGATGAGGGGGTCATCTGGGGGAAGCTTTGGAAAATTTTAGTTATGGTCAAGAAAGAAAGCTGAAATCCCTCAGGAACTAAAAAGCTTTTCACCATCTTTCACCTTAACATCACAGTAAGATTTTTCCTCTAAAAAGCATATTTATTTTCCAGAGGAAACAGGTAACCACATCTGCTTGCTTGAGTCAGGAAAGAAACTGAAGAAAAAATAAACGGACCCTGTTGTTCATTATTTTAATACTTTGGGACATAAAAATTCAATTTTAACGACTCTTAAAAGCTACTTTGATATTAGTGGTTAAAGGGCAAAGCTAAGATCCTGCCAGAGTACCCAGAGAAAAGGCACAGAGAACCTAATGCTGTAAGGCAAGGGTGCTGACCAACACTACGGTCGCCATAGAAGGTTATTCCACATGATTCATATTTTAATTTTGATCATTAAGCATTTATTTAATCAGGAAAGTCAAAAACATTAACACTGTCTTTTTAAAGTGTTGGAAAAAAATATCCAAAAGCATTATAACAAGTTTAAAAAACAACAACATTATAAATAAAACCAAAACATATACAAATACAAAATAATAATTTAGGTTTTTTTCTTTATTTTTGAAAACTATATAAATAAAATATTATGACTAATATTGGAAAAAACTTTTTGAAAAAAGGGAAAAATGTTGGAGTAAGGTAAGAGTCTCAGATCGGATCAGACTGAATTATAAACACTTAAAAAAATAAAAAAATTAAGGTGTTTTTATACTGAATGCAAATCTCCCGGAGCAAATTATGTTCTTCCTATACTGAGGGAGCACTGCCACGCAAAACCAGGCAAAGGTCGTAAATTTAACAAGGTGAAAGGCAGATTTTTGGCGGATACAGCGACAAAAGAACGCTGCCGTACCTGACAGGTACATAAAGCTAAATAAGCTGGAATGGAAAGATTTCAATTCAATTCAGTTTATTTATTTATAGCGCAAATTCAAAACACATGTCATCTTAAGGCACTTTACAGTTCACCAGGTCACACAGTCAAACTGAAGTTGACAGTTGACAATCCCTCACACTAAGCATGCTTGTAGCGACAGTGGAGAGGAAAAACTCCCTTTTAACAGGAAGAAACCTCCAGTAGAACCAGGCTCAGTGTGAGCGGCCATCTGCCGAGGCCGACTGGGGTTCAAGGAGACAGAAGCAGAGACACAAAAAGATTTGAACCTTTGTCTATATTCACGTTGGGAAAACTAATCAGAGGTGGGACTGTGATGTAGGGTGAAGCAGAGATACGCTTTTTTCAATCAAAATTGAAGATAGATAAAATAAAGTTAAAAATGATGAGATACCAAATCGTCTTAAGAGTTTTGCAGACATCTTTCAAAAATTATCTGTTGTAATTTAGCCCTAAAAGGCCTGATCATTCTCTTCCCTTTGTTCCATTGCAGACACTGGCTGGTAGCCACCTCTCCCTGCTTTGCTGCTCTCTGCCCGGTGGGCTTCTTCAGTCAGCTGTTATCCTCCTTCCATCCCTCTCTGTCCCATGTTTTCTTAACTTTGACATTTTTATCTGCACTCATTTCCCAACAAACATTATCTATGTTTTAGTCAAAGGTTTCCTCCTGTTGTTGGTGTGTTTACTTCACATTTAGTTGTGTAGAATAAGATGTATCATGGGAATGTTTTTTGTAGGGGCTTTTAAGAAATCTTTAAGACATTTTGTTGTTGAGAAATATTGCTGTTGAACATATATGATCTTTTAGTGTTTAAAACAACTTGGTCTGGATTTGCTGCTTTGATTAAACCTTAAAACCCAAATGTTGCAGATTTTTTCAAAACCATCTCACCGTTCCACTAGACTACAGTTTTGTCTAAGTTTGCTCGTCCTCCAGTATTTTTTTATTATGTTTTTGTTAGGTCCAGAAGATTTTGTCATTTTTTACAAAGTTTTAGTCTTTTGTTGTCCATATTTTTTCTTTTTTTGTTAATAAAAAAAAGGCAATAGACTGAAATATACAAAAAAATACCCCTACATCATTATTATACTTCCACCACCATATCTCTTAGTATGAGCGGTCACTCGGGTCGTAGCTTTGACCCACATTCAGCATGGATGCCAGGACAATTTCTGACCAGAACACCTTCTTCTACATATTTGCGATTCTCATAAGTATAAACCTTCACAGACTACAAATCAAATTTCTTAACAGTCTCTCCAGCATCTTTCTTCGTTTACCATCTTTTTAGAAGTAAGATCCATGAAGTACATGACTTTAAGCTATGCTGTATATACACACAATTGCAAAACCCTTTTCTGCAAAGCACTATGCTGACAGTTATTAAACAGGTAGACTGCCATGTCTAAGTTTATATATATATATATATATATATATATATATAGATATATATATATATATATATATATATATATATATATATATATATATATATATATATATATATATATATATATATATATATATATAGAAGTTTTTCCTTTTTTTCTTTGGGGTGGGGGGTTATAAATAGAACAGCCTGTGTTTAAAGGTGGAATAGTTACGGCTTTGTAAACTTTTGGGTAAGCAAACAGCCCCAGCTACTCCCAGATACTAATTTTCTTATCTGATTCCACTTATGGGTTATTTCTGCAACATGCCTTCACTGTTGCTATTCATGAGTAGCTTAGGTATGCAAGCTGAACGGCTCCAAACACCCTGAATTAAGGTGCGCTTAAAATAAAAAAAATCTGAAAACTTTTCACTGCCAAGAGGTGAGTAAAGAATTAGCATTAAAAAAACTAAGCATTAAAATAAATTGAAGCATTAAAATCTTTTGTTTCCTGATTGGATTCATTATTAAAAACTGAGTTTTTTGTTTCTTTTTTAAAGATTCTGGAAATTATCCCCTGTGTGTGACCTATTATAACCTGAATCGTTTAATTTTTCACCACTTTTCTCCGTCTGTAATACAGGCTTAGTATATTTAAATTTGTGTTTTAAAGAATTCACGATCAGAGTGGGAGTTAAATTAAGGCACTACTAAAATAGTTTTTTCTATTTTTCACTATGTTTCATTAAAACTTTTACCTTTAAAAGTATATTTTAAACGTTTAAACGCAGTACCAAATACATCTCTGAACACTCCTGATACAGAATTTTGGGTTTGTTCTTATTTTTTGAATGTTAAAGGTATAGAGGACGATCTTTTATTTCCGGGTGGATCATCTAAATAAGTGGTCCTCCTAACTGTCAATCATTCTGGTGATATGTTTACGTAAGGATGTCCTACGTGCTTGCCCAGTTAGTTATCTTTTTCTGCGCATGCGCTCTTTCAGGCGCATATCTGTGGTGAACTACGGTTTCAGACAGTCATTGAAGCTCACCTTTCTCACCACGGTTCTTTGAAAATGGCCGACGGTCGTAAGAGAAAAAGTGTCTACTAAGTGTAGGAGAAGAAAACTAAGGCATCAGGAGAGGCAGACTTGCTGTCACAGCATCCCCCTGTCACCATAGGCTGACGCTACCTGACAGCAGCAACTAATAACAAAGATGGCGCAGGCACCGTGCGTGGAGGAGGAGTTATGTGACCAACAGAGCAAAAAGCAGTGACCATCTTACCAAACGGTCAGTTACCTGAGTTTGCTATAAAGTCCACTATGTAGTCGCCGCTGTATGTGGACACAGTCAGCTTGTACGATGAGAACAGCACATTTTATACAGGGTATGCACGAGGAGAAATGGGCTTGTGCACTCTCTTGCACATGCATTTTTTTTTCTTTATGGAGAGGGTGGGTCTTTTAAAAAAAAAACCTCCACTATACCTTTAAGAGCAGACATCCTGAGGATGCAGAAAGGGAAAAATATATTTGTTTTTGTATGTTTATTTTTTTTTGCTTTTGGGTCCTCAATCCTCCTTTGATGTGGCGCCCTGAGCAAAGAGTCACATCACCCAGATCACAAACCACCACTGCATGACTCAAAGACTGTACCCTGTGGCCTGTGGTAGCACATTTACTCAAAATTGTCGTTTCATTTAGGGGGTGTCGAAATATATAATGTTCCCATCCCAAGGGGTTTGAATAGTTCTTTAACAAAGCACACTTTTCCACATGTCTTATCCATCAACTCCTATAAAAAAACAATAAAAACTCAATATTCAGCTATTCTATGAGCAGATGAAGTATTTGAGGTGGCTGCTTTGCCTCATTCAGCATCTGAACCTAGGGTGCAGTTTCCTTCAACACTGTTTCCAGTTCCTCCCTCAGCAGCAAAGCTCAGACCTGCAGCTTAGATGTCAATAACAGAAGCAGGGAGTTTATTGTTCCCCAGATGTTAAAAACAGAGCCTGCTGTAGATCTTTCATGCACATAAAGTCCAAGGAGGAAAAATGTCTATATAACTTTATTTAAATTACATTTAAAGTAACATGAGCTGGACTAAAGACAATGAAATCAGATAAAAACATTCAGGATGAACCGAATTCAAAGCAACATGTCTAAAAGTGTGGTTTACTTTTTTGGATTGCATTTAATCCCAAATAACCCATTATTACACAATGGATAAATATGTTTTGTAGAGGAACAAAGCAGTAAAATGATGATTTTTCCCCATACCTGGCCGGTGAGTCAGTCTGACTGAAGGAATCACTCTCTCTCTGCCTCCAGCGCTCACACTCTGAATCAGCACAGCAGCAGCATCATTAGGGGAAAATAATCCAAAATATTCCCCACTGCAGACACCACAAATCCAGGAGAGCTTCTTATTTATTCCAGGGTGTGCATCCAGTGTACAGAGTTTTTAAGAAGAGTTTGAAGGTATCTCCAGAAACCTTTCAGATGGTTGGACAGAGTGGGAGGGAACAGCAGAAGGGGAAAGTATAGGGTTTCACTGGGAGCCGAGGTGCTGTTCTCCACTGGCTGTGGCCGGCACATGAAATAAAAAAAAGAGGCTGAGAGACACAGCCAAATATAGAACCAAAGTTGAGGATAATTTTATGCTTTTTTTTTTTCTTTACTGTAATGGCTGCACCCAGCTGAACAGCTTCCCTCTAAGATGAGGTGCAGCATCTGGGTAATGGCCTCATACTGTCCGGCCTCCGCTGCTGCGATTGCCACAGAGGAGCCACCCTGGGTCTGGTGGTGGGCTGGGCTGCTGTGGTTTCTACCAGACCTCACACTTGTGGAGAAGGGCTTTATTTAGACTGAGAAAATGAATAAAGGACATTACTTATACCTTTGTGTTTAATGCCTTGTGTTGTGCTGTAGATAAATCTGGTTGGATACAAAAGTCCTCTGATAAAATGGTTTTTACACTTTTTATACATTGTTTTTGCTCAATTTCTATTGAGCAAAAAGTTTTGTGTGTATTTAATATAACAAGTCCAAGTATTATTATGTCTATCAAAAAGGAAAAAAGCCAAGCAAGTCAGCAAAGCTATTTGGCTCTTAGTTATAGCCAGGGAAGCATCAGGGTTTAGACAGGGGCCAAGAGGGGCCTGCTTTGGCCCCTATACTGAAGACAGAATACTAAATACATTTCATAGAATAATATGTGCTTTAACAGAAATCAGTGATAGGTCCTTTGGACCCGTTGTATTTTATTTCTTTATAGTTCTGTTTAAATAACTATTAAAATAATAAGGAGATGGCCTTTGTTGTATTGAAATAGGCAGTACTCAGGTTGAGGGGGGTGGCATCCCCCTTCTTAAAAAAAAATCTTTAAAATCATCCCCTTTCTTAAATGAACATCACCACATACCATCACCTGTGACATTTTATTACAAAATGTGTAAAATGCCTCTTTATATTAACAGTAATGGCAATAATATTGCTCTCTTTACAATTTGGCGGTCTGCAGGCTTATGCCCCTACATATAACTATGTAGGGGCAGGGATAGCCATGCTAACTCTGTAGGGGCAGTGATAGCCATGCTAACTATGTAGGGGCAGTGATAGCCATGCTAACTATGTAGGGGCAGGGATAGCCATGCTAACTCTGTAGGGGCAGTGATAGCCATGCCAACTGTGTAGGGGCAGTGATGGCCATGTTAACTGTGTAGGGGCAGGGATAACCATGTTAACTATGTAGGGGGAGTGATAGCCATGCCAACTATGTAGGGGCAGCGATAGCCATGCTAACTGTGTAGGGGCAGCGATAGCCATGCTAACTGTGTAGGGGCAGAGATAGCCATGCCAACTGTGTAGGGGCAGTGATGGACATGTTAACTGTGTAGGGGCAGGGATAGCCATGTTAACTGTGTAGGGGCAGTGATAGCCATGCTAACTGTGTAGGGGCAGCGATAGCCATGCTAACCGTTTTGGGGCAGTGATAGCCATGCTAACTGTGTAGGGGCAGTGATAGCCATGCTAACTGTTTTGGGGCAGTGATAGCCATGCTAAGGGGCTGCGTTGTTTGAGGCAGTATGCAGAGAACTAGCAACCCCATCAACAAAATCATTAACATTTGCACATGTCGACCATGTTCCTGGTCCTAGTACCTGCTAACTGCCAGCACTATTCGGATCACACTTATTATAGTGACTGCAGACACACTTCCATCCTAGCTTAGATGTACATACCAATCCTCCGATTGAGCCACAGCTTTTAAACTGGAATAATATCAATGGACAATTTCCTGTAATTCAGCTTTTCTGTCAGAAGTTGGGGTGTACAAGAAACAGCAAGTACAAAGGTTCCTGCTTGGCACTTTAGTATGTTTACAAGTAAATGCAACTTAATGGTTAAAAATTGTACAAGTTAAAGTGTTTATAAGTATTTAATAATAAATAACCCTTTAAGCCTTGGCCATAAAAATTTATACAATATTAAAAAAAATAATATATATATATATATATTTTTTATATATATATATATATATATATATATATAAATTTGTTGTTTTTATGTTTCATGTTTTATTTCATGAAATGGGGAAAATGAATTTAAAAAAACAAAATCTGACAAAACAGCAAAGTTACACTCAACCTTTTCCATCCATCCTTCCATCCATCCATTATCTGACACGCTTGTCCCGCGTGGGGTCGCGAGGGCTGCTGGTGCCTATCTCCAGCAGTCCACTCAACCTTTTTCTGATTAAAATATTTTTAAAAGCTAAATTTCTTTAATGAATATTTACATTTACAAAAAGTGTTCATACAACAATAATGCAACCAAATTAATTTTGTATTAAAATCTGTTAAATAAAAAAAAAAAAAACATGGCAGAAATGTTCATGATCATGTCACAAACAGTAAAGCAGGATCAGGTTAAGGTGCAGTATTAACTCTTTAACATCCTGCTGAGCACTCATCAATATAGCATCCAAAATTAGATAAATATGACACATCTACAAAGCTAACCAGCAGGCTAGTGGGAAACAATATTAATATAGAAGTTAAAAAATACAGTCAACATCTCAAGTATAGACTATGTATATACTATCGCTGGAAGAAAGGCTTAGTTATGAGCCGTTGAGGGATGCTAACCTCTCTGACACACAAAGGGGTTCATTCAAATGAATAATAATACAATAAATGACCCTTAACATCTTGAAGTGATGCTTTCCTTCAGCAGAAAAAGAAACAGAAAAAAAAAGAGTCTGTGAGACAGGAATAAAGCTGGGACCCATAAAGGCATACTGCAAGTAAGGGAAATGTTTGTGTAAACGCTTATAGTTTAGTTAAAAAGTGTGATAATAGCCATTCAACCAACTTCAGTATAATTAGCAAGGCTTTTAAATTGATCCTCAGGGATGTTCTTTATTCAGTTTGACTCTGCAAGAAATTTTTCACCAAAAAAAAATAAAAAATAATGGGAACAGACTTTGCAGCTAGCATTTTAATGCTGGAGTGGGTATGCTGCAGAAAATAAATAAATAAATACTGCCTCATGGTGGCTGAATACAAACACAAAACATGATTTGTTTGTATTTCTGTAAAAACCAATAAAGATTCATGTATTCCTTTGCTTTCACTTTACGGTTCTTAAACTTCCAGTTTCTGTTTTTAATGTGACAGAATAACAGGAAAATATTTTTAAAGGCTCCTTGGCAGTGAATATAGTAAAACAGCAGCAACAGTTCCTTTTAAGACGTCCTCTGCAGTCTCCTTTATCACTAGCTGAAATGCAATGTCAATAGATAAAATACATGAAAAACAAACAGCACGGCTGCTACGTCCAGGTCTATTTGCAGTCAAGGAAATGAAGCACATGCCGGGTTATGTATAGATTTAGTGTAGACAGGATGGGAAGTGGGCTGATGGTTTGGGGCAGATGCATGATGTGAGTGATTGTGCACATCTGAGGAACCGTCTGTCGCCATCAGAGAGAGGGCTACAGAGGTGACCAGCATGCGGGTGAGAGCAGGGATGCAAGACCCTGTTGGAGAAAGCCATCTGGTATCTGACTGACAGCCAGCTTCAAACCTCCCACATCAAACGGACGATCTTCCACCAAAATATGGGCAAATCCTTCATGTGCAAAAGCTCTCAAGCTAAACCTTTAAAAAAAAACAAATGCTGTAGATGTTTCACAATAGTTTGTTTCCATAGTCCTGTTGCAATGTTTATAGATGCAATTAATTTAAAATACTTTTTTTTAATTTTTAATTGTTTTTTCAGATAGAGTCCTACCAAATGCATCTTCAGTCCTGCCTCCAAAGGAAAGAACGTCCACAGAAATGAAAAGCCTTTAATCTGAAAAACAAGGTTGAAAAGAATGCAAAGCATAGAAAAAGAAAAGAAAGAATCTAATTATAAAGTAATTTATAAAGTCATAAAACTGTTTTGATCCTTTCTGAAAGTATTAAATCTGTAAAAGAAAAAAATACCAAGGGCTACTCTAAAAATCATTTTTTTACCAAAACATTTTTCAAAGTTTAATTTCTGGATTGCATTTTTTTTTCTTCAGATTTTTCCAGAAGTTGTATTTGCTTGCAACAATAATGGAACAAATTCACTCCATAAACATGTATTTTGGTAAATATTTTTAAAGAAAAAGCACAACAAAAAATGCTATATGTGGAATGCCTGGCTCTCATCCAGATTTGACATTCAATGTGGAAATTTCCTCCATAAGCAGCAGAGGGCGCTAGTTCTCCTTTCCATCTGAAGTCTATGAGGAATTGACTGTTGTTCTGTTGTTGTGACTTGAATTCAAAAAAACATCCCCGTTACGTACTTTCCATAATCATTAAGTAAGATTTTTGAACAGGATCCGAAATTTGTTTGTTTTTTTATTCTTCATATCTATTCAGGATGAGAGGAAAGGGAAGCCTGTTAGTGGTCAGGCAGAGTAGCTTTAAGGACATGTGGTTGTTTTAGCTTAATATTCATTACTGTTAGTTTTTCAAAAAAAATCAGCAACTTTCAGTGTTTTGCATACATCCGGGGTGGTAGAAAAACCAAACATTTTATTCAACTAAGAAAATTACTAAATCTTTTATTATTATTATTCAAGAGAAATCAGAGAGCAATAAACCAAGAAATTAAGACTAAAAAAGGTAGTTGGGAAAATGGCTACTCAAGTACAGAATAGTTGGCTCATAAGATTTAGTCTGTTTAAAAAGATTTAGTTAGATATAGAGCTATGTGCAAATGTTGCAAAAAAAAAAAAAAAGAAATAAGAAAAAAATACAAATATGGTTTCAAAATGGCAATTTTGTGAGAAGAATATTTGCTGAATAGCTAAAGTTACTAATGGTCGGTAGAAAAATCAGAAACAACTCAAACAGGAGCATTGATTATTATACATAAAGTACAGTTAAGTACTACTAAAAGCCCGTTCATTTCTTACTCAATATATGCTGTTAATTTTGATGCCTGTTTTTCAGGGCGATGCTATCGTCTCTTCCTCCATGTACATGAAAATATGACAACTTTTACACAGGATTCAGTGTAAACAGGATTTTTGTTTAACAAAGGAGAAAAAAAAATTAATTGAGGAAGCTATATGCCTGTGCCTTCATCTCAGAGTATTGCTGCTCAATGCACTACTGGAACAGATATAAGAAAGAACATCTAAGCCAAAAATATCAACCGTCTGATGTACCTCTAGTTAGCAGCCACCTCTGGCTCCATCTGTCAGTATTAACATTAGCTCAGTATAGGTCTGTGTGAAGTTGTTGAAGATAGAGTTACCTGGCTGCACTTGACAAAGTCTGAAAGGCGTCATATTGTGGGATGATGATGGCTGCTTGTGTCATACAGTTGCTCCCGGCATGTGGAGTGTTACCCGTTTTACATTAGCCTTTTAACTGAATACAGTGGGTATTTTTTAGTCCGTGAGGCAGACACCCTGTCTACTTTTAAGGCTAGGCTTAAAACTTTCCTTTTTGATAAAGCTTATAGTTAGAGTGGCTCAGGTTATCCTGAGCTATCTCTATAGTTATGCTGCTATAGGCTTAGACTTCTGGAGGACATAGGGACCCCCATTTCATCATTCTGCTTCATTCTCTCTCTATTCTCCTATTCTGCAGAATCTGTTAGTTTAATCTCTAACATTCTTCTCTCTCTGCTTTTCCTCAGAGTAGCTTTACCTCGTCTGTTCCTGTTTGGCTGTGACGGCATCCTGGAAAGAAACATCAGCTATGCTGCTTCCATCAACACCCTTGTTTATAGATGCTGGAGATCGGCCTGTTTTCCAGTGTAGTCCTGTTTCTCTGACCGTGACTGAGTGGATGTGCTCTCTTCGTCCTCTGGCATGGGAGCTGGCTCGGAGCTCGTCTGCCTGGCTGTGTGTTTCCTGGACGGGGCCGCCTTTTACAGCTGCTTTTTGTGTCTCTGCTTCTGTCTCCTTGAACCCCAGTCGGCCTCGGCAGATGGCCGCCCACACTGAGCCTGGTTCTGCTGGAGGTTTCTTCCTGTTAAAAGGGAGTTTTTCCTCTCCACTGTCGCTACAAGCATGCTTAGTGTGAGGGATTGAATTTGAGTCAATGAGTCAATGCAATCAACTGGTTTTCCTTAGATAGAAAACTTTGTATCAATTTGACTGTATGATCTGGTTGAACTGTAAAGTGCCTTGAGATGACATGTGTCGTGAATTTGGCGCTATATAAATAAACTGAATTGAATTGAATTGATATGGAGGTAAAAACGTCAAATGTTTAAGCAGGTCAATAATGCAAGTAGGACTTCAGAAAATCTCAGTCTCACTCGTCCTCTGGCTCATTCCACCACCAGTGTCTGGGCCCCTGAGGAAGAATACTCCTTTTCCAGGGTACTCATCCAAGCGTATGTTGATTCACAGCACGAATTCTTCTGCCGGGGCCCAAGCGCTTAAGAACTTATTTCGTTTATGTCTTCAACTGCTTCCATCTCCCAGTCAGAATGCTCAGTGTGATGGATTTTAGAGAGTCAATGAGCTGGTTGAAATATTTTGAAGAATATGATTGTGTTACTTGTATAAGTAAATTGAATATTTTTTAAATGCAACTTTTGTCTGTGTGAGTCTCTCTCCGGGTTGAGAGAACCTTTACTTTATGGAGTGGATTTTGTTCCAATATTGTTGAAGGGAACAACACTGGAACCATATGGTGAAATAAAAAATAAAATAAAAATTTAAAATTATACTTTGAAGAACTTCTTAATCTAGAGATTTTTTTAAGAGGGCCTTTCTCAGATTAAATTGTTCAATTTTTTTTTTATTGTTTCATTAAATTTTTATTTTTAAAATTTATTTTACAGATTTAATATATAAAATTATTATTATATATTATTTCCATATA